>NC_029772.3:935731-936252 GCF_000817695.3 Arachis duranensis
ATTTCTTTTCAATTTTATTTTTCTTTCTTTCTTTAATTTCTTCTTTTCCCATGTGGTCCGTAGGTGTAATAATTAATTAATTCACAGGGAGAGAGTAGACAAAATTGTCTCTTTCTCATTTCTCTCTCCGTCTCTCTCTCTCTAGTAGTGCAAACATGGGCAATGATTGGTCTATTCGTTATCATTGGTACGTCAAGTTAATGTACATGTATATTTACATTACTGTATATGTTGTACGTCTATATATTAAGAATTTAAGATTAATTAAGGAAATGAGTCAGTGTTTTAGATTAAGGAAGCCTAAACTGAATTTGGAATGGCAAACTAACTGCAAAAGGAGCTTCTCAAAATTTAAATCCTTAATCTTCTAAGTAAAAGTTTGTTAAAATATTTAATCTATGATAATTCTAACATAAAAAAATATAACCTAAATTTATATTTATTAAATATTTAAGTTATTTTAATAAAATTATTTAAAATACTCGATAATATTATCTAATGAATTATTTATTTCATATAAG
>NC_029772.3:936346-968752 GCF_000817695.3 Arachis duranensis
CCAATGTTTAAATTTTATAATTAAAAAATATAGTTATTATTTTTTTATCTAATGATAACAATTTACGTGTAATTATTTTTTTTAAAGTTGATAATTATAAATTGTTAAATAATAATTTAATAAAATTTATTAAATTATCTAATAATTCGAATCAAATTATGATGCATGGAAGGCATTAAAAATAGTCCAACAATAAAAAAGTTGAGTATTATGCATGAGATCCTAAAGGTAAATGAAAAGGTGTAAATATAATAAGGTGAAAACTCAGGTGCAGTCGACTTTACGTGAAATTGATAGTTGAGAGTCGTTAAATGAAAATTTAGTCGCATCTAATGACTCTCAACTATCAACTTCACGTGAAGTCGACTGTACCTGAGTTTTCACCGTATAATAAACACAAAATAGCATCATGTATGGAGGAAAGGGAAGAGGGGGAGAGAAGCAACCTGATTTCTTGATAACCCAGTCTGTCTTGCTAAGAGATGCTTATCTGCATCGCTTGGGTACCTGAGAAAGAGACCAGAAAATGACATCAGAGTATAAAGAGACATACACCACCCCAGGCCTCAGCTTTCTGAGTATGAAACCTTTCTTTCTGTCCCTTCATGGGGCGTGAGAATCTAAGAGAAACAAAGAAAGATCTACGTCCTATTGCTGCTACACATACACCATCAGCAGCAGTTAAATTAAAGTGGATTGTTTGTTTAGTCAGGGTGAGAGAGAAAAGATACCATTCTCTATTATTATTGCAGTTAAAATTAAAGCTATGCAATGCAAGCAAAAAATGTTACTACTCTACACATATCAACACATCCATGTGAGTTTCACTCAAATGTTAATTCCTTCTTTTAACTTTAACATGTTTTGGTGATAAAATTTTAATGCTACATAAAGTTTTAACTTTTAACTGCAACCAAAATATTCCTATTGCCATTTGTTTGCAAAGAAAGGTAATATCTATACACCTAAGTTAATAAAGTCTGCACATACTAATAAAAATCACTCACTAAATCAATTATCATATATTTATACATATATATTATTTTAATTTATTTTTAATATATATTTTATATTAATAACTAATTTTTATATACACTTAATATAGTCAAATTAAATGATAGCTTTCACTAATATAATTAAATAATTAATGTCTCTAATAAATATTATTCTTTCCTTCTAACATATATAATAGTGAAAAAAAAGTACTAAAAAATCAACAAATTTTATAATTTATAACTATTAATTAACTATTATTAAAAATACTGACACTCAAGACTTTTTCTATTAAAAATGGTCACTAATATAATCTTATACCATTAAAAATATTATTAATAACTAAAAATCACAAAATCTGCTGGCCAGACTTTCTCTTATTAATTAGCATGAAAATGTGAAATGATCGGAGTCGTGAATGTACTACATATCTCTTTAACAGCTTTTTGGTGACGAGCTAGCTAACATCCCAAGGGGACTCTGCAACATGTTAATGGCTGTCCCTCTAAACGATAGTGTACATACGACACATGAATTATGGCTTTTAGATTCCCTCTTTCGGTTTTTCCTTCTGCAACTCCTTTTCTCTCTTTGTTACTTAACGGTAGCCGTGCTGTGCCCTTTAATTTCTTTTTTATTAAAAATTAAATGCATGCAATTATCAACTAATAACTCTTCTCTCAAATGTATAGTATACTAATCATCTGCCTTTTATTGCGTACTTTCTATAAATTTTAACTGCAGCTTATGTAGCCGTACCTACAACCTACGGGTGGGAATCTTCTTATGTTCTCTGGAATTTTTAAATTACAACTTTTTACCTCATGTTTTTACACCGACTATATATATTTATATAATTATACGTTCTATGGTACTTACAAAATACACATATTTCAATTTAATTAAAAGGTAAATTCTATTTTTCAACACTCACATTTAAACAATTTAAATAAAAAAATTTGTAAACACCCTAAAATCATCCTTCTATAATATGCACCAACAATAACAGCCGGGCACTGTAATTAAATTAGTGGTTAAGAAGAAGAATATCAATCCAAGTCAATTTCAAGCATGAGTTTATTTATTAGTATTAAAAAAATTTAGTAAAAGAATAGAAAATTAATTGATATTAATTTAAATTTAAAGAAAAAAAATTAGTGAGACCATTTTTCATCTAACATTTTTCTTTTAGGATTTTGAGACTCACTATGATAGTAAATTAATTCTTGAATAATGAGTCATGCAACTAGGTTTTCCTCACGAAAATTATTTAAATAAACGAAAATTGATGTGCAATTATTGTTTTTAAAATTGACATATAGTTAAAAATTATTAAATAATAATTTTTTTATTTATCAATTAGTCATCAATATTTAAAAGTATATAAAAAATATATTATTGAATTACAAAACTAAAAAAATTATATAAAAAAATTGAGTTAATGGCTAAATGATAGTCAAAACCAATAAATTCTGATAATTCTTAATATTTTTTATTTAGTTAAGATAAAAATTCATGTAATGTCTTCATGTAAAGTTAATAGAAAAAAGTTATTAAAACATTTGACAAATTTAATTAAATTGTGATTTAATAACTCTTAACAGTCAACTTCACATAAAAATAATTATATATAAATTTTGTTGGAAACTCAGGTACAGTCGACTTCACGTGAAGTTATACCTGAAAGCCGTTAGATAATTTGACTAATTTAACTAAATTTTCATCTAACAATTCTGATGTATCAACTTCACGTAAAATCGACTTCATCTTAGTTTAACCATAAATTTTTATTTTTATCAAATTCTTTAATAATTTTTAACCGTTAGTTTTATATCATTTAATTAAATATATCAAACTATTTAAAAACTTTCAATTAAGCAAAAAGAAAAAAAAAAGAAATAGAGAACGTACGGGTGAAGAAAATGCTCGAAGAGCCAGGCTCTCAAAATGTTGACAGATCGTTCAGGCAAGCCTCTTTGGGGTCTCCAAGCCTCCTGCTCTATCATCCCCATTTGGTGGAACGCCCTCTGCTGCCTCAAGCTCTGCTCCAGCATCTTCAGCCGCGGCGTCTCCCCCTTCGTCAGCCCCGTCGTCCCCACCCCTTCCTTCTCTCCAAGTACCTCGCAGCTGTGTTTCAACTGCGTCGTTATTGCATCCTTCAGGCACCGGAAGTGCCGCGACATCGCCTTCTGCGCCAGCGCCGTGTACGGTACCGCCGCCCCGTACCCCATCACCAGGTCGAACGAGTTCACCACCATGTGCATTTGCTCGCAGTAGTGACTGTACCTACGGTCCACCTGTTTAGTAATAAATTGAATATTAATTGAACCACCTCTTTTAATGTGTACCATCTTTTAATTAATTACAGTGCTTGAATGATAGATATTAGTACGTACTACATGCATGTTTTTATTTATGCATCAATCTTAGGATGTACCAAATAGATAAGAATATCATATATGAGAATTAATTAATTAACACATGCAAAATAGTGAAACAAAAACACACGTGTGCTCCCACTTTCTGAATTTAGTGAGCCTAGCTTTCTTCTTTCTAAATTAAATTAAAACTTGTGAACCAATACAAAGAACTTTGTTGGGGATATGTGGAGTAAAATTCAAACTGTTTGGTACTGTAAATAAATTCATCTATCTCGCCCACCACACCCGATTGATTAATTAAGAAAATTGGTTATGGAAAAAGGATTCCATAAAAAGAAAAAGTAAGAAGAAAGAAAAGAGCGCTCTGTTGTTGGCGGTCAACTAAGATATGATAACAATGGCAAATATATATATTTCTGTGATATGGATCTGAGGGAGCAGTAGCACACTCCTAACAACTTGTTACGTAATTTTAATTTATATATATATGATTGGGTGAGTGGCTTCCTTCAGTTGGAGTCTGTCTTAATAATTAGAAGAAACGTCGCGTCTTGATTGACGTATTCTCCTATAATGCCCATTAGTGTGTTCTTTCTTTCTTTCTGGTTTCACACTTTCACCAAACTATGGCTGAAAATAAATTAAATATAAATGAAAAATGAAAATACAAATAAGATATTTGAAATTGTGGAAATTAAGGTGCAGTCGACTTCACGTGAAGTTGATAGCTGAGAACCGTTAGATAAATATTTAGTCAAATCAATTAAACTATCTAATGACTCTTAACTATCAACTTCACCTGAAGTTAACTGTATCTGAGTTTCTACCATTCGAAACACTAAAAAATGTTCCCTCTCACCAATCGGATCGGAGGATTAAAAAATGAGTTTGGATTAAATTAAGAAAAACAGATCCCTCACCAACTACCAACTGATGATGATCCTAGCTATGGAGTGGCAACCCTACTGTACCTGCCGTCTTTTATTTTATTTTATTTTATTTTATATATCTCAGTTCACAAAGAAAATTTCATGAGAGAGAGAGAGAGAGATTACATGCCTCATCAAGCATGGTGAGAAGCTTGACCTTCCGCCTTTGATGCTCGATCCTATCAGAAGCTGACAAAGGAGGCAGTTCCTTTGAAGAAGATGAAGAAGCGGCGGCGGCGCCACCTTGATTGGAGCTAGGGTTTGAGAGCTGCCTAGTGAACTTGTTTTTCTTGAACTGACCCCTCCCAACGCTGCAGAACTCTTCAAGCAACTCCTGAGCGGCCTTGACATACTTGGAATTCCTGAGGACGTTGACTAGACCCAAAGACGAAGATGATGATCCAAACCCAATGGGTCCTTGAATATGCAATGCTTGGTGTTGTTGGTGATGGCCAGGGAGATTCTTGTAAGGATACTGAGCAGAAGAAGAGGAAGATGAAGGACCACCACCAACTCCTTGGTTGTAAAAGAGGAAACCACTTTCTCCCATCCTCAATTCCTCGGCTTTCGCGGCTTCCAGGTGCTGTAACGAAGAGGATAAGGATAAAGAGAGGCCTTGAGCTTCTTGAGCACTGTCAGGGGCCCATGTGATTTGGTTGAAGGTACCACCACCACCACCATGGAAGCCTTGTAGGGAAGTATTGGGATTAGGATTAGGAAGAAGCATGTGAAGCGTCGAAGAAGACGAAGGAGGAGTGGGTGTGGTGTGATGGGACGGAGGGGAAGGTGATCTGGTTGTGGTTTGTGGGTTCATGAGGAAAAGTTGCATGGCTGCAGCTGAATCGGCATTAATGCTAGGAATCTGATTATCATGTTGATGATGAACTATGACACCACCGTTGTTCAAATTACTTTGATCATGTTGATTATGATTATTCTTTGAATTATCTCCCAACGCTCCCAACCCGGTTATCATCCCTTGTCTGTTTCCACCATACCAATCGCTACCCAATGACCTCGTCGTCGTTGGGGAACGAAACGTCGCTATCATTGGCTGCTCCAATAATTCCCCGGCCGCAGCATCTACAACCGGCGGGAAATTGAACATCTCCGATAGCATCCCGGCAGTTTCGTACCCCGGGATGCCTCCGGATTCTTCTATTCCAATTATGGCTGTTGGTGGCTGTGCCGGAGGCGGTTGCTGTGGATCGAAGCCTTGCACCCTCACTTTGTCCCTCCGAATTTGCTGAGCCAAGTGGTGTTGATGTTGGTGATGGTGTTCTTGGTTTGTTACCTGTGTGGATCTCTCGAACCCATTATTGGAGAAGGTGAAGATTCCTTGATTGTGGTGGTGGTAATCTTGGGACATAGAATTAGAAGCGTTTAATCCTTCTTCTTCTTCTTCTTCAGGCTTCTCGATTATGGTGAAAGAATGGTGCTGCTGGTAGTTATTAGTCTTTGAGTGAGAGAGAATGGAAGGAATTGGTGGCGGTGTTGCTATTCCCATGATGAAATATTATTATTATTGCTCATCATCTTCGGTTTTTTTCTTTGGTCTGCAACCCACTTTAATTTAATTTCACCCTCTCTTGTAAATTACCACTCTGCAATAATTGAGTTGATGAGTGATGAGCGGTTGAGGATCAGCGCCGGAACCATAAGCGAATCTGACAACCCACATCATGAAATTAAACTCAATAAGTCGTCAATTATAGCAAAACTATATAGAAACAAATTAAATGGAAAGAGAAATTTTGAGAGTGGGTACCTGAGTATTAATTGTGAGAGTGAGAGGAAGTGATTAATGAAGAAACAAATTACTAACAAAAGTTTTTTTTGTAGCTATGCTCTCTAAGCTTTTCTTGGATCTCCTTTCATCTAAATTAAAAATGTTTATTCTTTTGTCTTTCCTTTTATCATTTTCAGTTTCAGCTATGCTCATCAATTCATGTGCATATATATATAACACACAAACATATGTACCTCTTATTAGAGTTGCAGAGTATGAAAGGATGTAAAGCTCTCAGACATCGTTTTCCCTTCTGCGGTATTGAAAGCTTCTTCTTCAATTCTCTCTCTCTCTCTCTCTCTGTATATATATGTGTGTTGTCACTCTGTCTCCTGTCGTCTCTCTTTCTTTCTCTTTCTCTCCTTTTCTTTTCTTCTCTCTTTGTTGCTCTTTGCAGTAAGTGTTTTTGCAAATCACCTTATGGAAAAAGAAAGAAAGATGCAATTGAAGTTGCACACACACACAATAATAATATTAAAAATGGAGGCTTTTGGGGAGACTCATATATCTGTCTGAAAACAAACAAACGCAGTGTGCGAAGGAAGAGAGAGGGAAGAGAAGAAGTCGCTGTTTCTTCTCCTCCTTTAGTCTATATACTCTATACTATCTTCACCTCTTCCTTTAGTTTTTTTTTTTTTTATATATTTTCATTTCATCATATTCCTAAGAATCATCATATTACATATTTATATTTGTAATAAAAAATATATTATATGGTAACAAATTGCAAGCGAATAAAATATATTTGTGGTCTGGAATGACGATAATAACCTTATCTACGCACTTTAGAGAACAACTATCATTCGAATTTTAATAAGTGACGGTAAAGGAAAATCAACTGGCTAGGAGAGAATATATCTAGAGGGTGAAAACAGTCGACTTCACATAAAGTTAATAACAACTAAGAGTTGTTAGATAAAAATTTAGTTAAATCCATTAAATTATTTAATGGCTCTCAATTATTAATTTTACGTAAAATTAACTGCATCTAAATTTTTACTTATGTAGAGATGTAATTTGTTTAGGTTGATCTAGTGATTAATTCATTAGTTCATTTAAATAAGTGTTGAGAGTTTAAATTTTGTTTTATGTATACAATAATCTATTGATTAGTGACGAATTTTTAAATAGAGTTCAGCACTACAATGAATTAATCTTTGATTTACCAAATTAAAAAATATTATAAAAAAATTAACAATATATTATTAAAATGGCATGGTAAAAATATGAAAAATGCATGTTGGCCAAAAAAAAATTAAAATTCATGTGTAATTATTTTTATATGAAATTAATATTTAAAAAGTATTATTTAATAATTTTTAATTATTAAATTCACATAAATACAATTACATGTGTATTTTCATTGCCAACAAATTATAATTCTTTATTTTGATGAATTAATGTCAGAAGATTCTTTTAGAATTTAATTTTTTTATTGAACATTCACATGTAACTGTTTTTATATAAATGTAAAAACTAAAAGCTATTAAATAATAATTTAATTAAATATATTAAATTATTTTTTTATTTTTAACTAACAAAATTTTATATAAAAAACAATTACACACGAGGTTTTAATTTTTTTTTTTTTGGTTATTGACTATAATGCCCATCGCCAGCTAACGGATTTTATTGTCATTTGCATACGTCGTTTGGAAACCAACGCAAACTACGGAATAAAATAAAGATAAGGTCAGTACAAGGTCATCTCAATGATCCAAACTACCACCATCTTTATTGATACGTCGAAATGGCCATATTGCCCTTAGATAATGCTTGGTAAGGCATCAGAGACCCTGCCTGTAACAACTGAGGTCAAAGGAGTCATTTCGCTAGAAAAAAATCCATAATAAAAAGTATAATACTAAAATTACTAAGAAAATTGTATTTCCGATAAGAAAAAATTCATAAAAAAATTTAAGTATTCAAAAAAATTATTTTATTTTGACATTTTGCCATTTTTTAAAGTAAATTTGTCGAAGAACTAAGTTTTTTAGGGATCTTGGAAAAAACATATAATCAAATCTTTTTTAATCATATTAAAGATTTTGTTCATTCATCTATACTTTTGTTAGCAAAAGTACAATCTTTCTAAATTTTTAAATTTAATTCCTAACCTTTTCTTTTAAAAAAATGAAACAAAAATGAAAATAAATTAAAAAAATAAGTGTTTTAATTGCTGTTAATATACAAATAGATTTTTTTTTCTAAAGAGTTGAAGTAATTCACTCAAGAATCAATAATAATTAATAGAATTTAATTTTAATACATTAATATTATAAAATAATTTATATATTTATTTAATTATATTAGAGGACGTTAAAACTAAATTTTAATCAATAACCCCACGGAAGTAAGATAGAAGAGAAGGAGGCGACAAAGAAGTTTGATAAATGATAGTAAGTCAGGTGCAGTCGACTTCATGTGAAGTTAATAATTGATAGTCGTTAAATGATTTGATTGATTTGGCTAAATTTTCATTTAACGGTTTTTCAATTATCAACTTTGCGTAAATTCGATTGCACCTAAGTTTTTATTTCCATAAATATGGAATGATATAAGAGGTGGATGGATGGCACGTGGCATTGGATGAGCAAAAGAGACAAGTTAGGTTTAATTTTGTGGGAGACATAGGACTGTGAAAAGCACCCTTAACCGCTTTAAGGTTTGGCGCTGTTACTGGGATGATGGCCATGTTCATTTTCCCTTTTGGTGTAGCCTTTGATTTTTACAGGTGTTCTTCATGTTTCGCCTTCTTTTACCTGCATTTAATTATCAATCTTGCAATGGCGTTAAGTATTAACTTTAACTTCTAATCTTTCAATTTATCACCAAATGGATAATGACAGAGTAGAAACGAAGGTAGCAACGGTTTCTCTAATTTCGCATCTTATTACAAGGTTGCCCTATTTTACGAGGTGAAAATTCAAGTGAAGTCGACTTCACGTGAAATTGATACCTAAGAGTGTTAAATAAAAATTTAGTTAAATCAATCAAACTTCACGTGAAATCGACTTCACCTGAGTTTCCACCATTTTAAGAACACCGGCTGGTTCATGAATTCTCATCACATGTCTTCGTTTTAATTCTCAAGTAAAAATATGTGTATTAATGTTTGTGTATTATGGGCATTTATTAAAAATTCTCATGTAATATTTTATTTTTTTAATCTTTTGTAGGTGTTCTTAATATATTTAGTGGCTAAACTCAAAATTTAGTAACTAAACTCAAATGCACTTTATTTTTACGTAAAATTTATAATAAAAAATAGTTAAAAGATAATAATTTAATCAAACATATTATTTAATAATTTTTAAATATCAATTTCACAAAATAATAATTATATATCAGCTTTAATTTGAAGTATCTAACATTTGTAGCAATGGTTTAAATAATTTCTATAAAATCATACATTGAAAAAAATTGTACCAATTAACAAATAAATTACACAAAAATATTATGTACATATTAAAAATTAACTATTAAATAAGCTAATGTATTTATTTATGTATTTTGTATAACTTATTTATGGCTGAATTTTGACGTACAACTAGTGTTGTTATAAAAATTATAAGGGCTATATATTTTGCACTTGTAGCTACATTGATTACACACACATGGTTTCTTCTTTCCAAATTATTGCAGCTTATAGCCATTCTAGCTACTAGTCTCCTTACTTTGTATGCGGATACGTAAAAGCTTGAGTTTTGACTTTTGGTCTTTTGCAACACTAGTTCACATCTTTTATTAATTGGTTTTGTTAACTAGACAATAACTTTTGTAAATGATGTAAAAAATATACTTTAAAATTGATCCAATAAAGTAAAAAAATACTCCGTCCTCAAATTATTTCCTAAACTTTAACACTAGAAGAACTATTTGCATACCTAGTGAATTGAACATTCAGCTATTATTAACTGTGTATGAGTAAATTGAATAAAAAAAATAATCATCCAATTAAAAATAATCAACATAATCTTCTGTATACATATTGAATTGAATATCTGATATATCCATTATTCACATTGTTTAGTATTCTCATGTCTACCTATACTTTTCCTTTATTATTTATTTCAGTTGCCCCTTCCAAAAACATAACATCTTCCAAATTTTGTAGAAGAGAGACATCTTCAATTATTTTTCGTTAAACATGTAAAAGTTAACTAGTTTGTCAACGGAAAGAATAATAAACAATATTTTGGCAAGGCATATCAAATGATTCTCTTAATTCCCAGCTTTAATTTCTCTCTCTGTCTCTCTCTCAAAAAAATTAATATGTTAATTTTCTTGACATCAATTATCTAAGTAATTATTCTTTGAAAATACATCATCTCCAATGTGATGCTTGATAATTATGTTACTACGTTTTTAAAACACATGTTTGATGCTTTCCATATTGGTGCCAAGGGAAATTAAAGGACTTATCTATTTTCTTTTCATGGCAAAGATTGGATGGCGTACAAATGAGCTATTTAATTTCCCCATGTGAACTATGTATGGTGTTCAATTGATTGATGTTACCATTGATCATAAAACTCCTAGAAGCTTAAATATTATATTTCGTATCACCATTTTCTATTTTCCAACGCAGGTGAATGAGCAATCAATTATAAGTTGAAGTTATTACATTTTCTTGGTTAATTTTATTCGGTCCACTTTTATTTTAAGTGTTTGTTATCTTAAAAATTGAGAGTGGAGACAGAAAAAATAAAGACCAAGAGATCATTTATGACTTGTGAATTGATTCTGTCTATAAGACTTTGATCAACCGTCGAGATTATATTTGAGAAGCAACTGGCGGTGATTTTTTGGATAAAAATAAAGACTTGAGTATGAAAGCAGTGTAGTGGTGAAAGTTTATGAGATAATGTAACAAATAGATGGTTTGAAGTTCAAGTAGTCCAGGTTTTTTCATATAAAAAATTCTGTCTAAATATTAGGGTGAGAAATTTGGAGACTAGAAATAAGTTTTCATTGTGTATAAAACACGGATAAACTCCGCAAATATTTTTTTTATCGGCTATATTACGTGTACATTAAAATCAGTTACTAAATCAGTCACTAGTATAAAATATATATTAAAAATAATTAAACCATACATATATTTATACATAAATATATTAATAACTAATTTTAGTAGCTGATTTTGATATATGAATAATATTTTTATTTTTTTATTTTTAATTTTAAATTACAGATTTTGAATTATCGGTGCAGATAAAATTATCTTTTTCTGTTAATTATGAATTTTAACAAAATGGACCATCTAATATTTAAAGAGTTTTATGATTGAAATTGTTGTTAACTTTATATGTTAGGATTATGTTATTTGAAATTAAATATTATAGAAACATACTAAAGACTTGTTGCTTGCATTTATGATTTCGGAAGATTATAACTGCTGCTACATAATAGCATGTTCTGAAATGTAATGTTTGTATTTTTGTGCAATTCTAAGTTTGAGAAGAAATTTTGATATTGTAGTATATAAATATTATATAAACTAATATTTACAATAAAAATAATTTATTACTAATTAAAAATAAAAAAATTGAATAATAAAAAAATCGCAACATTTGAAATTGTCAAAAGCATTTAAAATAATTTCTTTTGTCCTTTTAGCGACGATTTAAAAGTGTCACTAATTTCTATAAAAAAATTGTAACAAAAATTAATGATTTATTAATGGTTTTAAACTGCCGCTAAATTTAACAAACAAAAAAATATTCAAATAAATGTTAAAAATTAGCAATAATTTTATCAACGATTGACTCAAGCCGTTATCAAATAACGCTCAAATTAAAAACAATTTTATAATCATCGCCAAAAATTTTTTACGACTATTAAAATATCGTTAAACAATAAAATTAACCATTACAAAAATACTCTTCTATTATAGTGCAAACACTTCTTCAAAAGTTTTACCACACTAAAAATTTACGTGTTCCTTACAAGAGATTTTAGAAAACATTAAAAATAACTACAAGTTGGAAATTTGCATAAGAGATAGCTAGACAAGGCAAAATAATAATAAAGAAGAACTAGAGAGAGATTTTTTTTTTAAAAAAAAGATATATAGTTATCTGAATAATAATGCGGTTAATTAAATACTGTTGAATAAATAAGTGAAAGATAATGATTCATTTAATCTAACAACTACCATATGTTTATAAAAGAATTGTAATCGATGATAATTTTTTAAATTGTGCAGCAATGCTGGTGAAGAAAATTGTACGGCTTGAATATTTAACTAACGTATATAAATTATTTAAAGCGACTGATGTTTACACAAAATTATTATATAAATTAAACAATCTTCAATTCTCGACCATTTGGTGTGTTAACTGCAGTTATGGCGTTCGCCTAGTTATATAATTAGAAAAAAGATTCACTCCTAGATGAGTTCCATTGAAAGGTTCAACTATATATAAATAACAATAATAAATGACATATGGTTGGTTCCTTGGAATGCAAGTAGGATTATAAATACGAATTTGGAAGAAAGAAAGAAGGAATTGTCTTCCTCCAAATGCAGCTAGCTAGAGCTATATACCCTCTTTTATTTTCGATAATAAGCTGGAGCTATATCCACACATAGCTCTCAATCTTAGAGATCCAATTTGGTTCTCTTTACTCAAACACTCGACTGAGAGAGGGGAAGCAAGACACTATTTCTTTTCTTTAATTGTAAAGAAAATATAGTATATGGAGTTATATATTTGAGTTATTCTAGTATGACTATATTATAGTGATTAACAGTGGTTTTATTATTTTAAAAAATATTATTAAAATTAAAATATTTTTTTATTATTAAACAACACTTTTTAAAATTGTTATTTAAAAAAAAATCAAAATATAACTTTAATTTTAATAATATTTATATTATTATTGTAATCATCCTAGTATAGTCGTACTAGAATAATTTTCCTACATACTTTTATTATAAAAGTGATATATAAATGTATCTATCTCATATCAAACTAAACATAAATATCAATATATTAATAACTTATTTTATATCAAGATGAAATTAACATGTTTAATAATATAAATGTCCATTATAACGAAGTTTTTTACTGAGAAGTTGAAAAGGAAGGCAATAAAAGATAAAGTAGTAACAGAAAAAAAAGACAGATGATAAAGAATGTTACAAGATATCTGTTTCAACAGCAGGATAAGGAGCTGTCATCAGACATCGCTACAAGAATGAGTTTCGTAGAATGATAGAGTAAAAAATAGAACATTAGGATACAAATTATTTTAGTTTGAAGTAAACATTTAGTTGAATTTAATTATGCAATACTTTGTCTTTGGATTTGTTTTATTGATATTTTTATAAATATATTATTTTATTTTGCAAATATTTTTTTGTTTTTGTCACAAGTTTAGATTTTAGGGTTGAAAAAATTAAAATTTAAAATATGAAAAAATCCAAAAAATACAAAAAATATATATCTATAATATTTTTAAAAAAATCCGCAATTTAAAAAAAAACCCTAAATTTTTTAAATTTAGAAGCGATTTTAAACCCCCCAAAAAGAGTAATAAAAATTGAAAAATACGTCCTAGATTATTGAGGCGGTTTGTAATTGCCGCTAACCATGCTTGAAACCCATAGTTTCATATTGCGGCAGTTTTAAAATTGCTGCAAAACAGCCGTAAACTTTAGAAAGACAATGTTAAATAGCGACGGTCCGTAACCGCTAGTAAACATTCGCGAAAACGTGACACTCGCATTTTGTGGTGATTTTTTAATTAGCTGTTGCAAAATACTGATTCAGCAGTGGTTATACCAGCAGTTGCTGGAAATCACCGTAAAACCTTATCCCTACGCCAATAATTAGGACGATTTACTAAGCCGACGGCCTTTGATTTTGTGGCAGTTTAAAACTGCCGCTAATCATAAAAAAAAACTGCCGCAATATAAAGCCTCTCTTGTTAACAAAATATGTGTTAACTCACACCACCTAGGATAAATTAATATACCAACTTCCTCTTCTTTCTCTTCATTCCCTCCTTTACTCTGCTATAGTGCTTTATCTTATCCTCTGTATATATGTGTATGTAAATATAGTGTAAACTGTTAAGCTTTTATATATATATATAGAATTCTATTATGTCTGTGTTTATAATGATTATAGTAATTAAAATGATCTTTTAAAAATTTGAATTTAAAAATTTTGTTAAAAATTTCAACTGTCAACCCAACACATTTTCATGGGAATGTCGTCTTTCGTTCATGAATATAAATGAGAACCCCAGGGATATAGTGCTCGACTCACTCTTGTGACTCGAAAGGATGTGAGTGGGATATCCTACCACAGACCTCATATCTCAATGTAAGTGGGATTAACCACTGTCCTTATACCAGTGCTGCGACCTCGACAAGCGGGATTAACTAGTGTCCTTGCCAGGCACATAGCGACTCAACACTCTCAGCATAAAACAGTATACAATAATAGTTCTCAATGATGACCCTTAGTATTCAACAATTTCCTCATTCAACTCCGAGTTTCAAACTCGCCTTAACCATCAATTTTTCTCAAGTCCTCAAATTCATCATCAATATAGTACTGTCACAATACACAATTAGTTCGTCCTTAGAACTTCAGAAACCTAAGTCTCCGTCTTCTAAAATTCATAACAGAAAATCACCCATATAAATCACTAACTCATCTTTACTAATTTTAGAGTCTAATTACTAGCTAAGAGTCTAAACTAGAAGTCAAAAAAGTTTAGAAAGCTAGAGAACCCTTAAAAATGAAGAAAAATCAATTTTCAGCAAAACAGGGGGTCTCACGTACGCGAACCCTTGTCCCACGTATGCGAACCCATGTCCTGCGTACGCACATAGTTGAAAAAGGGTGGTCGCGTACGTGACACCCTACTCGTGTACGCAAGTATCCAAAACATAATGGAATCCTTGCGTACGCATGGGTTAAAATTGAGCTTCCACGTACGCAAGCACTCCGAGACTTTGAAAATTTTGTAAAGTTGCAGAAATCATATTTTTATACCGAACTTCAAACTCGCATAACTTTTTCGTTTTAAAACATTTTTTGTCCATTCTTCGAACGTCTAAAAGCTCTCGGACCCAACTTTCTTTTAAATTAAATTTTGTCAAAAACAAAGGTTCGGAGTCCAAATTATGCCTCGTCAAATTTTATCAAAAATCAAGTTTTACACAAAATCATCAAAGTTTTCTAGTTTCCAAAATCTCAAAACCAAACCAATCAAAACCTACTCAATTTCATCACCAAACACTACCACATACTACAATTTACCATTTCATTGAACTTCAATTATTTCCACACCTATTTCACTCAATTTTTCTACCTCTTTCTACCATAATTCAACAAAACCCACAATTTCTAAATCAAGAGCTCAATATTAACAATTTTGCACAATTCAACTCTTCATCATAAACATCATTCATCCTATATCATCATCAATTCTCAAAATTATCATCATTCAATCCCAAACTCAATAATCAATATCATTCATTAACAACAACATCATGCATCTTCAATTCAACAATTATCAACAACTAATTCAATCCTATCCTAAGGTCTACTAGTATAAGGTTCAAGAAACATTACATATTACATTGAAAAAATTAAAACCATACTTTGACCGATTCTCTATATGCACAAAATCACCAAATTTGATTCTAACAAGCTTTCAATCACCAACACCACTTCCAAAGTCACCAAATATATCAAGCTATACATACTAATATCCCTAACATCAATACCTAGAATTCACAATATATCAAATCGCAAGGGTTTTTGAGAAATTTTACCTTAATCACAGAAATTGGGGATGAAACCCAATGATTTATTACTATTCATTGGCACCTAAACAACCAAATCACAAAAATTCACTTAAAAGCCAAACCTCAAATTTGAAATTCACTTAAGACAGAGAAAGGGAGTATGAAACTCTAAATCGTACCAAAAAAGTGATTAGAACTGACAGGCTCGACAAGAGCTTCGCATAACTGCAAATAGGACGCGAATCGGAGTACCGTAACTCAAGTTATGATATATTAAAGGGAATTGTGAATAGTGTTTGGTGGCTCTCCTCTCTTCTTACTTGACAGCTGCTAAGGTTTGTTCATGGAGTGTTATGATGCTGATTGGGTTTATTTTACACACTTATTATATATGTTGGGTTTGGTTCTAACTTAGACCCGATCCAACCTGTTTACGTTTTTGGCCTGTTTGACCCAATTTAGGACAAAACATTTAGAATTAGCGCCTGATTTTCAACTTTAATTATTTTCCTAAGTTTCTCTACAATTTTTATTACTCTCACGCGGTTTTTTTACACAATTTTTTGCAAAAATTATATTTTTCCATTTAAAAAAATTCACTAAATTCAAATCTTACCTCTAAATTTTCAAATTCACATTCTAAATTTTTGAACTTATTTTAAGTAATTAAATTATTATTTTATTTTATTTTAAGCGGTAATTAGCTACCGATTCTTACAACTTGTATATTTAATCTAAGTTTTTTATGGAACGTTTAAGTATCTATTTAGAAAGTACATGTAAAAAATAGAGTGAAATTCATTCTCTAAATCTTTTTTTATTTTTTTAAAAAAAGATTGATTATTCACACAAAAAATCTACTTGATAAATTGATATAGTAAAGTTTATCTTATTTTTATAATCATGTACCAAAAATTGCTTAAAAAGTATGATCTCTAATGTTTTATTTGTTTAAAAAATTCTCAATTTCTCTATGTATAGACGATTAATTTCTTTATGAAATAAAAAACTTTGAAAATTGATTTAATAACCAAAAATTATTAAATAAAGCTAAATTGTATGATAAAAAATTCTTTAAAAAATTTATTTTGAGATATTATTCAGATAAAATTGTAAAAATATAGTAAATTCTCTAAACCCCTTGTCTTTAGTTAGTTATTTTAAACTCGGAAATAAAAAGTAGTTTGAAAATCTTAAACCTTCCGTTCGTCTTCCATTCTTCTCCTTCAAAATTTTTACCCTTAATTTCCTTTAGCAACTTCAGAACACACCCTTCCTAAATAAAGAGTATAATTATTAAAGTTCACGTTATAGGTGCAAGTGCCGCACTGCTTTGGGAAAGCTATAGAATAAACAGTAGTAGCCATCCCTTTGTTCTTTTTGGCGGTTAAACTTTGTAAAGTGGAAAGGGCCACATCGCATTGGCTCTCTTTACCCATTTTCCATTTTCGCATGGCACTATGTGATTCATGGTTTCAAACAGGAAAAGCATAATTAAAATCTCACCATCTCAAAATACCTTTATTTTATGAATCCAACACACGCACACTATGACACTAACTCCTCCTAAAGTGCATATGGAATTATATATATCACACATCTCTGCATGGAATGTATTGGACATGTGTCAACATTAGAGGCAACACACTACATGCATGTTGGACACGTGACAGATATCAGGACAACACACTACATGCGTGTTGTATATGTGTCAATTACCAATTTATTGTGATTCTACCATGTAACCTACGAGGTGGATATTCTGCCTATAAAATCGAAACTCGTTACCATTTTACTACATTGCAAGATTTATGTTTTAGTGAATTGTTGGTGTTATGGAAGGTACTGTAAATATAGTGGTTTATCACCACAGTGAGATTATACGAAATACATGAGAGGGTGAGTTTTGCGCATGAGAATTCATTTTTGTTTGTGGTTCCATGCACTATGACATTCGTAGAATTACAGTACGGTCTCAGTCAAAGCATAGAGAGTAATATTTTAAAGAATGTGAGCAATAATTTCTATAGGAGTCAAGTTATCGTGTTTGGCGGCCTAATACAATTTGAGATTATGGCGATCATTGACGAAACAAGTATCCAACAGATGTTTTATATTCACAACCAAACTCAGGTGTAACACCCAAAGATTAAATTGTATGTTGAGTTTAAACATATAGATGTGGATGGGATTTAACATGACTCAACGTGCAAGATTACAGAGTTGAAGCATACGAAGGAATGAATAATGATAGTGAAGAGGAGTTCGAAGCTATGTACGAAGCCGGTGACGAGGACGAGGACAAGGACGGCGATGGGGGAGGTGAGACAGTCAGGGAAACTATAGTAGTTTCACCCGCAGTCAGTCAACCCATGGACGTTCCACATTCTATGCGTAGCTTGGATCTTGATGCCATGCATGCACCGGAGTTCCCCGAATATGCAAACATAGATACGTGATGAGTGGGTAATATATTTTCGTTAATTTTTTTGGACGGATCGATGATGATAGTTTATTTTTCTATAGGTGTTGTTGATCCTGAGGATGTGGAGTTCAGGATCAAAATGGAATACAATTCTTGAAATCAGCCATCGCAACAATTCGGAGTTACACTATCTCCAAAGGAGTCGATTACGTTATTTATGAAACCAAGCCACAAACGTTCTATGCAAAATGTAAGACTTATAGACGTGGGTGCAATTGGATTATCCGAGCCAACGTGATACAGAAGAAAGGTTGTTGGGAGATTCGGAGATACAATGGGAGGCACACGTGTTCCATAGGGAATGATTTTACAGGATCACTCAGTTAGACTCAAACACGGTTGCTAAGGCTATGAAGCCATTGGTTGAATCTGACCCATCCATAAAGGTAAAATCTATAATTGTGGAATTTCAAGAAAGGTTCAACTACACCATTAGTTACCGAAACGCTTGGTTGAAAAAGTAGAAGTCAATAGCCAAAGTTTTCAATATATGGAAAGAATCTTACCAAACTTTGCCATTGTGGTTCTCGATAATGGTTCAAAAGATGCTTGATTCACAATTCATCGGAGGAGCTCTCACTCGATGATTGTTTCTGAAATAAAGATTATAGAGTTTAAGATAAAAATTCTAGAAGAATGATCGATAGAGAAAATTGACCAAGCTGTTACCTTTGTTGATTTGGTGGTCTTGATGGAAATTTTCTGCGCTTTTTTGTATTGGTTGTTTAGAGGTTTCGGTAGGCTCGATTTTTCTTTCTTGAGTTTTTTTTGGACATGCTTCAGTGACTCCTGGAGGGGTTTTAATCAAGGATTCTTTTATTTTTTGCAAAGAGCGATTGTAGCGAGAGTAATAATTGCTCCATCATTCAATGAAGGATTTGGTGACAAAGTCATTATGAATGTAAGGAAGATAAAAATAATGGCTCCGATTCTTGTCATTGATGTCGAGACATCTTTTGATATCTTCTCTCGATTTGAATTCAAAATGGCAAAGAGCTTTGCCTTTTTGAGAAAAAGGAGCTGGAAGAACTTGTGAAAAACACATTTGTCTTGCAACATAATGAGGAGCATATATAGAGGGTCATTTTAAATTTTTCTTTTTGTATTGAGGTATTCCTGTGGGGAACACCTAAGCAACAAGAAAGTTGGCCCAAATAGTTTTGCTCAGAGCATTGTCATCATCATCATTAGAGAAAAGGAGGCGTTGAAACCAAGCTGGACCATAGTTTCGATTTAGAAAGGGTGTGAGCATCAAATCATCATTTCAAAAACTTTTGTTTGAATGAAGTTTTGAAAATACTTCCCAAGATAGCTCTTCAGTCGAAGTGGCGTCTTTGAAGTTTGGTTGGAATGTGACCAATCGAAAACCTTCGATATGCTATTTTTCTGAAGTGGTGATTCCTTCTTGTTTCATATGTTTCTCAAAAATGGCATTTAGCAAGAGTTGTAAGAGCCAAAGAGGACCTCCCGCACTAATCGAAGACTTCTTGCAAAGGCTGTCGACTAAGTGCCCCAGATCATCATATAGATTCCCCAAGATTAGTTTGGCCAAATTGAATTTATGGCCTTCATGGAGTAGGGCAGCTAGAAGGATAAACAATTTCTACATCGAGATACTTCTCGAGCAAAAGATAATAGCGTTCAAGCAGTAATACAAAAAGGTCACTACGCTCTCGTCATCTGTAACAGGACTATCTTCATGACCCATATGTGTTTGATAAAGTCACCATAAGAACTTTTCTGAATTATCTTGTAAGATTTTGTAAGTTTTATATCGAATGTAGCCACAAGATTAGCCATCGAGAGCCCGAAAATGGCAGATTCATCGAAAAGTGTGGGTCCGATCATTCGACAAGGAACATGAAAGTTGTTTGTGGTTTCATTCCAAAAATAGAGCGCAACACCAATCATCCAGTGGTGAGTGGTTGAGTTTAACTGAAAAAGGTGGAGAAGTTCGTGAATACCTAATGTTCTCCAAACTTCACTTTTTACTAGTTTGAGCTGTTGGTACTAGGTAAGGAAATCATCAGTTTTGGAAGTGACTTTGGAATCGTTTCTAAAGGATTTTTTACCCTCGATGAAAGGCACTATGAAGAGAGTTTGTTGAATAAACAAATCTTCCCCTTTGACACTTGGGAAGAAATGGGCATTCTTTTTGGTTTGCTCTAAGGTCTGTAAAGGACCAACGAAGCAACAAGTATCGTCTTCAACAGTAAAAGGGATAAGGAACCTTTTGTCATTTGGTATGCTCTCAAGATCTTCAATGACAGTGTCATTGAATTGAGACAATATCTTTAGGTCAAATTGTTCGAAAGTCTCAATCATAGTTTATTTACCTTTGTCTTGGGTAGTTGAAGTTCCTGAAACTGAGAAAGAAGCCATTGATGTGTGTAGAAAGAAAGAGAAAAAATTGATATTGATTTATTTCCGAAGGAAAGACCACGAGAAATCTAAGGGAAAGATTGGTAAAGTTATTGAAAGGAGATGTATTTAAAAAGAAGAATGAAAATTGGGAGACGAAAGGTCAATGTTATATAACGGTGAGAATTTTGTTAAGTGAAAGTAAAGAGGGTAAGTAACATTTTTGACGTTTTATATTTCACTGTTTGAAAATTTGAAAAAAAGGAGAAACTTCTTTGAGAAGGTAAATTGGCAAAGAGAGAGATGGTGAGTAATGGAGAACGTGCCGTAATGGACGGTTAATGAATTTCATTTAAATCAAATTTGTTAATTTAAGTGGTAAAGTTAAGTCGAATAGGATTAAGCGTTTCGTTTTCAAATGATATGAAAAGACACATTAATTCTAAGAGGACAATTTATTGATCGAAAAATGTAATTTCGAAGACACTTAGGTCAAGGTATAATAAATATTTTTTCGAAGGATGTGATCCTGATCAAGAAGGATTCATCGAAAAGAGGAGGTAGAAGTCAATCGATAAATAAACTTGATCGAGGAAAAAGAACATTTAGAGCTGATTGTTGGCAGTTACCCACGTTATACAAAAATAGCGGGAATAGTTACTCAAAGAATAGTGCAGGTGGGAGTTACACTTGAATCTGATTGATCGAAGACTTCAATAAATAGGTGAAAGATCAAGGAAACAAGGGTTGAAAACTCTTTTCAGAAAACACTCTCGCACACTCATATTTTCCAATGAATTTTTGAGTTTGCTAAGAGTTTTTTTTTTTCTATAGGATTCCTTCCACTATCTTTTAAATTATCTTTAAATTTCTTATAATTTTTATTTTTCTTGTAAATTTACTTTTCAACTAATTTATCTTTTCTGTTCAATTTTAAGATTCAATACTTTATTTATGATTTCAAAAATCCTTCGATCTCATTCAAGGCAGTTTACTACTTTTATTTAATTTCAATTCAATTTATTTTAATTCTAGTGAATTTATTTTCAAGTTTACTTTATTTACCTTTTTGATTTTATTTTATTGTTTTGTCCGATCGAAAGACCTTTTTGATGCACTTTTAAAAATTGGTACATATTCATAAGAGGAGTAGGTTTCGCTTTCAAACTATTAGATATAAAAATATATTCGATTTGCTAAAAATCGATAAAATAGGTGTAAATTAAAAATTTTAAGGACAAAATTAAAGTAAAATAAAATTTAAAAATATTTTTAAAATTTTTGTGAAACTTTAAAAATAAAAAATATATTTTATCCTATTCTTAGCATATAAATATGATGGTAAATACTCAAAATGAATTCTAAAAAACTATATGTGTATCAATTTAATCATAAAACTATTAGAGCCTCAAATTGATTCTCTTAAAAAAAAAAATTATAGTTATATTAATCATTTTATCATCTAAATAATCACACGTGTTATAGATCATTATGATCCTTATATAATTCGCAAAAGGACTAATATTTAGAAGGCCAAAACTAATACACGGTAATTTTTTAGAAATTATTTTAAACATTTATCCTATATATTTCTAATTGTAGGTAACATAAATATGAATATTTTATTCTTAGATTAACATGATGTAGATCGACACACACAACAACAATAACAATAATTATTCTGGTTAAGAACTATTCATAATGATGATTAATTCGTTGAACAGAGAGTTGATATTTCGATGTCGAATAGAGAGTGATATATCTGTAAAGACTCCAATAATTAAATTACTACTCTGAGATTCAAAAGATACAATAATTTAAATTAGAAAAAATAATTTGAGACTCTTACTTCTATAGTTTTTAACGGGTAAATTAAAAAGAAAATCTTCTGCTGATTTTCTCCTGTTTTTATGGGATATAATTTTTTTTTAGATATGTATGCTCCATAAATAGGCCAAGTGAGCATCTCCACACCCAATTTAAGAATTGGATCGTAACAACAATAATAATAATAAGAATAACGTTATATATTTAAATTTTTTATTAACTATATTTAATTAAGTTAGTTTAATTTAATAAAATTAATTATAATTAATATTATTTTAAATTTTATTATTTAATTTGATTAGATTTAATTCGAAAAAATATTTAGTTTGATCCTTAAAATTACACTCAAATTTTAATTTAGTCTTTAAAATTTCAATTGTTTCAATTTAGTTCTTAACTTTTCAATTGATTTTTTGACGAAAACTATTGCAGAAACTAACGTGATTAAAATTTAAAAAGTTTAAAGACTAAACTAAAGTAATTAAAATTTTAAATACTAAATTAAAGTTTGAATATAATTTTAGAGACCAAATTAAATATTTTCTCAATTAATTCATAAAAAACTTAAGATAGCTCGTGAATGATTATGATAACGACGATGATATGATTTATCACATAGATAGCTGGTGAATGAAGTGTAATTTTTCCTAGCCCACGTTTTTTAAGACTCTTTGATGTGCATCGCATCAACTAGCTAGGCGCCCTTCCTAGAACGCCTGGACGTGTTCTTCCAACACTTAATTTGTTGACAAATTTGCTGATTATTAGTATTACACGTAGTGCTTAATTTTTCCGTGAAAAATAAATATTTGTTAACATGTAATATTTTTTATATGTATAATTGATAAAAAATATTTTACTTCTGTTTCTTTTTAGTTACTTTGTATGTCTTATTTTCTTTGCATAGTAAATGTTTATCGTTCACTTTTTAATAACACTTAAATTTTATTAATATTTGAATAAGTCATATGTATTTAATTTATTTCTCTCTTATTGATTTTTAGCGTCAAATAATTTTACTGCCAAAATGAATATAAAAAGGTATATACGAAAAGAAGTTTACATAGAAAATTTGTATCTATATTGTTATGGAAAGTCACCAGATTAAAGTAGAAATGTAACCATCCGAATACTAAGGATAATAAATATAAAAACTTAAATTGATTTTGAAATTCACCAAGAATTGAACTTTTGACCTTTTAGATCTAGAGCTCTAATACTATGACATGATACCACTCATCCCAAAAATATCAACTTCTCTAAACCTCCATTGTACACATTATTATGTATAAGTACGACAATAACAAAGAAATGTTGTCATTCTTGTATTTAAAGGGAATCATTCTATTGTCTCGTAAAATAAACAAATAATAGAATATATTCAATCTAATAATTTATAAGAAATTTTAGCGGCAGCAATTTTGTGCTCAAAACTATAATTTTTATACTTATTGCATGGATGTTTGACAAATTTGTGCACATAGACTTATGCTTGATTAATGCACACATGAACTAAGTATATTTTGCGTACACAAAAATCAGTAATAAATAAAGTTTATATGATCAATATGTTTTCTTCGAACACTTAATATTTAATATATAGTAAAAAAATTTTTAAAACACTTTGTTTCTTAACAAGTATTTCTTCTTAAGAAGTTTTCCAAAATTATTTTCGTAAGACAAATTACTCTCTTTATTATTTTAAAAGGGACTAATATAAAGGGTTGACAAGAGAATAAAACATATTTTATGAAGATGTGATAATCTTTTTTTTTTTTGGACAAATTTTTTGAGTAAATGTGAAAGATTTATTATCATCCCTGCTATAAAGAATAAATTTGTGAAGTCTGTAATACCAAAATAGATAATATTCACAAGCAATAAGTGGGCTAAACTATTATAGATAGTTATCAAAGCTTAAATCGATATGTCAATAAAGACGTTGGACCCTATTAAAAAGTAAAATATGAAGTCTTACATCGTCTGAAGAGGAAAATGAAACATATCTTACTAAAATGTGGATACCACTTCAGTGAATACGCTTTGATGGGTCAATGAGGGTTTGCCATCATTTTTACATTCAAGAATAAAACTGTGAGACCCAGAATGTCAAATTTAAAAATATTCTCAAACGGGAGAATTGGATTGTTAAAACTAATTAATTTTTCTTATAATTATAATATTTTTAGAAGTCTAATTGTCTTATAATAAAATTTGTTAGAAAATTATTTATCCAACAAATATGTTAAAAATTTGATTCAAAATTATAGAGGAATCAATTTGTCTAGTGTGAATAATTCTTAAGAATTTTTAGCGAATAAACATTTGTTTAAAAAAAAAAAACTAAAATCTTTTTATAAAAAATTTACTGCAGATGAATTTGGATGATTACTCTAATTTTTATTTTACTCTTGCTCATTTTCTTTCGATCAGATTATCATAAAATATATTTTGAGAGATAACATATATGTATATATAATTTATAAAAAACCAAAATTTCTTATATGAAATTTACTGGGATAAATTTGGATGATTATTCTAATTTTACTTTACTCTCGCTTATTTTCTTTCGTTCGGATTATCATAAAATATATTTTGAGATAACAATAATATATAAACAATTCATGCTTTTAAGGATGGATCTAGGAATTTTAATATGAAAATGTTAAATTTTAGATGAATTTTTTAATTATTTTTGTCATATTTTTTAATTTTATAAAAACAATTTAGACATATATATAATTTATAATTATTGAGTTAGCTTTTCAAAAGGTTTATCAATATATATTAAACAAAATTATAAATTCTTTTTCACAATTTTATTTTTAGTATGACAGCTATATAAAAAAATATCAATAGTACATTATGAAATTATAAAATATCAATAATTTATAGTGTGTTTAGTTAAAAAATTATTATATATCTTATTAATTAAAATTAATTCTTTTAAAAATATTTAAAAATTTTAAAATAAATTATAAACTATTAATTATATAAAAGACATAGTACCTTTATAGAATATCTTTATAAATTTTTTTTAGCAATGTAAATTTAGAAGAAAAATAAATATTTTTTATAAGAAAAAAATATCTAAAGTATTCAATATAATTATCAAAATATAACTACATAAGTTATAAATAATTAAGACGAATTCATCACATAATAAAAAATAATATATATAAAATTATTGAATTACATAATATTTTTTACTTTTTTAAATATATATCTTATTTATAAATATAGTTTCTTAAAATTTTGCAAAGATTAAGATTTCTCTCTAAATCCATCATGCTTGCTTCAAACATTAACGGGTGAGCACTAGGAAACAACATATGAATCCTTGTTAGTTACCCAAATAACACTACAAGCACAACATATACCATAGCGGCAATGAATACTAAAGTCCAATTTGAGTAAGCAACTTAATTAAATTTTTTTTGATAAAATTACTTAAACAATAAATAATTCTGTTAAAAGTAATTTATAAATAAATTATTTTGTATTTAGATTTTTAATTCTAAAAGTACTTATTTTATAAAAATGTGATAAAAAGTAGAAGTATTATGAGAGAAGTCATTTTTTTAAATTTCTCTATAAGTTCCTAAATAGTTTTTTAGAAAGTTGCAATTTGATTTTAAAAATTACACTATACATTAATACTACTACTTTTCATAAATCAAAAATAAAAAAAAAATTACTTCTAAAATTTTTTAAACGAACCCTAAAAATTAAATTCACAAAACGACTCCAAAAACAAACTCACAAACGATCCAATAATTACTAAATCTGTGATATCGAAAAAAACCAAACACGAAGGCAAGTGAAACACGATGAGCAAATACGCCTCATCGCCCTCTACCATGCTTGGAGCATCAAAAAGACATCTACACTTTGAAAAGATAAATTACTACCTTAATCTCTCACCTTATCCCATAAGATATATATGGGTTATTTTAATTTAATTTAAATTATTTTTGATAAATAATTTATAAATTAAATACTAATACAACCACTTAATTATTGTATACAAAGACATGTCCTGATTTTAATATATCAAGAAATACTTGACTTACCTAAATATTGAGTCACACAAAACTAAATAGATAAAATCATTAGGTGTAATGAGCTATTGAGCTAGTGATGATTCATGACCATCAATCTTAGTGGTATTTTAGAGGTAATAATATTATAGCAAAAGGTAAATGGTCCTTAATAAGCAGCCATCACATACATTTGCTAATAACCTAAATCTTATGAATACGATGATATATATTTGTTATTTAGTTTGGTGAGATATAAATTTTTAAAAGATAAAGAAAGACACAGAAATACTAAATTTAATTTGTGAGATACTAATTTTTTATACTTTTATCTTTATTAAATTTTTAAAATTTGTCCTGTTATCTCTTTAATTTTTTTTTTCTTTTTCTTTTAAATTTTACAACCAAATTTATCTTTCTATTTTCTTTAAGAAAAAAATTATACATTTAATTTTTTTATTTATTTAAATTTTGATTAATCTTTGATAAATTATGAACTTTATAATTTTTTATTTTTTTTCAAAAAAATTATATATTTAATATTTGAATGATAATTTAAGATGATATTAAAAAAAATAAAAATTTAATAATGATGATATGCAGTATTTGGAGGTTAAATAAAAAATAATTTAATTTTTTTTAAATATATATATTTTATTTCTTATTTTTAATGTCTATATCTTTATCTCTATGTCTCATCGTATACATCAACTTGCCCATCCTATCATATACGAGTTCCCTAAGGCCTTACGATGTGGGCCCTAAACTCCTAATCCCCTTGCCTATGTGGGAGAGGGGTTGTACCGTCTTCGTACGTTAAAATCATCACGTTACTAATTCAGTGTGACGACATAAATATATAGGCATAGAGAATTAGATAGGTCCCCATCCTTAGCAACAAGATTAATTAAAACCCCAACAATATATATACATATTCAGATATTCTAGTTGCAACTAATTAGTAAATCTATTATAATAAAACTCTAATCATAGAGGTTCATATATCACTTCGTATACATACATATATTACCTTTCATGTAATATATTGTGTCAAACCAAGTGATGTTAAGTGCTTTTCCCTATCACGTTCAGTTAATTTACAGTTTAGCTTAATAATGCATGTATAACCTTTAACTTTTCATGATGTAATGTCCACTCTGTAGCAATCAATAGCACAAGTGATTTTCCACCACGTGAAAATGGCGAGGGAGAAGTGGGGTTTCTGTAGTAGCAAATTGGTATGGGTAGCAAGTAGTGAGTAGTGACGAATCATGTAAAATTGAGGAGCACTATACACATTGCGAAGGGTTCATGCATTTATATGTAAGAGTGAAAGTGACTTGGTTAGGACTTATGAGCTAGTTTGTTGGAAGTCTCTCAAAATTAATTTTTTTAGAGAAATTGGTCCCTTCTTCATCGTTTTCCATAAAATTTTTATTATGTGTGTTGTATGACAAAATTTCAAATAAATTTTATTATTGATAATTAAATTAAAAAAATATTATTATAAAACAATTAATTTCTATTAGTCTCTGTTATTTACAAAGAGATTAATTTGTTTCTATGACTTTTAGAATAATCAAAATAAAATTTGTTAGGATCAAAGTGTGCAATTTAATTTTTTTTTAAAAAACAATTTAGGTGTTTACCTATTTTTGAATTAATTTGATCCTAATAGTTTCTTGATGTGAATCATATTAATTTTTAAGAGCACTTCTGACGACAGGATGTTGTTTGCGTTATCAATTTTGACAAGGTTAACAACTTTACAACGGTAAAAATAGTCAAGAATCGATCTTGGTTGGTTAAGTTAATAATGAATCTCTTACTCTCAAAAGAGCCTAAAAGAAAATAAGCACACAACTTATTCATAGAACTTTTTATTTTTAATATTGGAGTAGTAATAGTATTTTTTTTAAATGTGAATTGTTGGGGTGTTATACTCAAATATGGAATAATTTAACTAGAGAAGCAAAAATCGGACCGTCCGATTTATTAGAGGTACAGAAATCGGACCTTCCGATATCCGATTTCTGATAGGTACACAAAATCGAACCGTCCGATTTGTGTTAAAAAAAAAATAAAAAATTTGAAGTACAGAAACAGGACCCTCCAATTTATGTACTTTCCACAGTTTTGAAAAACACCAAAAATTACAGTGTTAAGGTATATCACCACTTCTATTTCCATAACAAAAAAATTAGCCTATTTCATATTCAAATCAACTTCAATTCTATTTCATAAATAAAAGGTACATGAGTTATTTATACTAGTGAGAGAAGGAAAAGCTTTCATAACTTAGACGATGTGAGATTAATATATAACACAAAGTTCACTATTCTAAATAATATGGGACTTGTATTCCCTTATTACAATTAACTAATATAATTAATCTACTAATTCTACTTGCTCCCGTGTCATTCTCTTTGAGTTGAAAAGAATTCTTGCGTGAAAAGACTTGTGATAGCAGATGATGTTATTGATGAATTCACACCAAAAGATCTTATTGGTGACTCCACACCAAAGATCCACACTCACAAATCAGACAAATTTTATAAAATCCGTGACAACAGACAATCTCATTAACGAATTCACACCAAAAGATCCCATTGACAAATTCACGCTAAAAAAATGCACCCACAAATCAAATAAAATTCTATTAAAACAAAATGAAGGCGGTAAAGATTGACTTTACTCTGATACATAACAAATTTAAATTATTTTAACGACCCTATATAAAAAAATACATATTTATATTTTACAGTGAGAAGACATACAGAAAATTTTTGTGAGATTTTATATGATTAATTTGATTCATGAAAAAATTAGCTTACAATTTGGTTTAAAAAACTATTTAGGGACTAACTTAAGGTGAATTTTCGCGAACTAACTTGAACAATTTTATTTGTTTAGTTATTTGTCTTGTCACTATACATGCTCATAATGGACACGCGTCCTTTTTGTCCTCCACTATTTTGTTGGAGCAAATTAAATTGCAACTCTAGATGGCGACTTAGAGGGCCAACCAACTTGCCCTCAGATCTAGCATCATCACAACTAAGTGAACTAACTATTATACAATAACCAACTTGGGTTGGTCGAGTGGTCAGTTCACTCGTCCACTTAAACAAGTGTCGGGAGATCGAACCCCACCTTTTGCATGCAACAATCCATTGGCCAAACAAGTTAGGGGATACCATTTGGGAAAACAAAAAAAAAATTATTATACAATTAATGTCTTGATGTTATCTCATGCAATATTTTGAGCTAGCCATCTTGTAGCTTATGACGTTGCTCAAATAAAATCTTTAACTTCTACCTAATCATTTTTGTACTGTTACTTGAAAAACTTGAACTCATAATCATGTAATTCTGGTATCACCAACATGAAATTCTGAAAGTAACTGATAGTGTTTGAGCTAAGAACAGAATTTGAACTCATGAGAAAGAGTTCAAGTATTTGACAGAAAAGAAAAGATTATGAAAAAGAAAGTATTAGAAAATTGTATTGTATATTCATTGTTATCTATCACACAAGTATATAGAAGAGCTCTTTATATATACTCCTCAAGTTAACAAAAATAACAAAAAGTAGTTTCTAATAATAGATAACTACTCTAACTATTATAACTAGCTCTGTTCACTCATGTCTCTTCTCAAACTTAACAGCGGGTTGAGAAACTACTTTAATTTCTTCTTGTTTTCTAATTTGATTTGAGGAAGGAATGTGAACAGCATATAATTTCTTCTTGTTTTCCGTTTTTCAAAGACAATGAAGATCTATCTCCATATACTTGCATATAGTATGAAGGATAGAATTGGTAGCCAATAAACATGCACTTTAGTTGTCACAATAGATAGTAGGTGCAATCATTTGTTTCACTCGAAGTTCTTTGAGAATCAAGACATGTGAATGGTGAGGTTGAAATTGGCAATTAAATAATATTAGTGGTGGTAGGGGGTGCACTTATATCTGATGTGGTGTTTTGAGTTGTAGTAGGAGCTACAAATGTAAAACTTTGCAATTCACTTAAAACACTGTTAGTTGATGGAATTTGATTAGAGCAAAACATGGATTTATATGGAAAGTCGATTTTATCAAAGATAACATGTCCGTAGTAATGGGACAATGAAAAAAAAAAAAAAACAGCCAGAACTTGTCTTATTTAACATTAATGAATGTTAAATAAGGCAAAGTATGACTATTTTTGACTGATTTTCTTTAGTTACCAAATATTTTCGGTAGTAATGAATCTTACCTTCCTTTGTCATGCATTTATAGCCTTTATAACTATTATCATAACCAAAAAACAAGCATTTTTCAGATTTAAAAGCAAATTTAACCTTGTTTTATGGTCTAAGTTATGGAAAGCAAGCACATCCAAATATTTTTAGGGACTTATAATATGGGAATTTACCAAATATCACTTCAAATGGTGACTTAAACTCTAAAGCAGAACTAGATAATCTATTGATGATATAAAGTGCAGACATAAAGGAATCTTCCCAAAATGAAAAAGTTAGACCTGCAGTTGCTAAAAGAGATAGACCAACCTCAGTTATATGTCTCTGTCTTCTCTCCACACTACCTAGTTGTTATGTGTGTAATAAGGGCATGATTTTCTATGCATTATACCATGTTCAGTTAGTAATTTGTGTAAAGGAATGTGATATAAACTTCATTCCCTTATCAGTTTGCACAACTTTTGAGTTTTAAACCAGTTTGTGTTTCTATGAATGCCTTGTAATTTTTCAAAGCTTCTAGAGATTGTGATTTATGTGTTAGAAGAAAAATGGTAATGAATTTTGTGTGAGAATCAACAAAGGAGATATAATGTCCATATCCATTTCTAGATAACATATGGGACGGTCCCTAAATATCAATATAAATAAGATCTAAGGGAGCATTATAAGTTGCATTTTTTTCATTGTGCAATACATGAGCAAGAGAAGACTAAAACTGAATAGAAACACCACACTTTTTTAATATAGAGAGAATTGTTTGCATTGAACTATGACCTAATCGTTTATGCCAAAGATCAATGGTTACATCTTTATTGCTTTGAGCTACAAAAACTGTTTTATCTCTTAATGTTGCAAGTGTAAGGAGTGTATGAAGTTAATCTCACATCAAAGAAAGCAAAGAAGAGTAAGGAGTTTATAAGATGAGAGACTCACTAATTGTCAATTATAAGACCAAAACTCAAAATAAATATGATCAGCTAATGCCAATTAATTTGCTATTTTTATCACAAAGAATAAAGTAACCTTGAGCAAGACTTACACCAAAATCTAGATATCACACTGATTCTTGATAATTCCGTGGATTAGAAAAATAAGCACGTAGTTGATTAAATTGAGAAGGTGGTGGTTGATTAAACCATCAAGAATTTCAATCATCTTGTCGAACTGGATAACCAATTGAATGTAGTGAATTCAGCAATTATTGAATTTTGAGAAGGTAATATGGGATAGTACCTTTTTTTTTAACTAATTTTAGTTGAGCTTTCAAGCTCTGAGTTCTTGTAGCAAAGGATTCAACAAAGTAATCATTAAGAATATTTCAGATTCAGCTAAACTGATCGACATGATTTGATCTTTACTGGGAGAAAAATTAGGATCGAAAAGGAGGAAAAAAGGAAGAAATTGAATGAGATTTTGAAGAAAGAAGAATTAGGTTAGTTCTTGATATCATGATAGTATTTGAGCTAAGAATAGAATCTGAACTCATGAAAAAGAGTTCAAACATTTGACAGAGAAGAAAGAAAAGAATTTTTTTAGACGAATTTTTTAATTATTTTTTTATTTTATAAAAACAATTTAGAA
>NC_029772.3:969052-981889 GCF_000817695.3 Arachis duranensis
TATTAAATTACATAATTTTTTATTTCTTTAAAGATATATTTTATATATAAGTATAATTTCTTTAAATTTTGTGGTATCGAAGCCACTACTCGTCTCTTTTTAAATCCGTCCCTGCATAGAAGAGCTCTTTATATATACTCCTCAAGCTAACAGAAATAACAGAAAGAACCAAGAGCTTTGTTGTTCACACATGATAAATTATATTGCCACACATTGCAGAATTGTCCATGTCAATATGCCATGTGTAACATATATCATCATGACTCCTTTGACGTGGTTTGACATGTGGCACTAATTGATACATTAATATGCAATATCAGCAAATCTTTAATAAAGACATTAGAAAGAGTAACATGAAGTTGCCAAGTAAAAATTTAAAAATCTTTTTTATTTAATTCGAAATTTAGGGATCGTTTTGAACTAATTGAGAATTTAGAAACCTTAACTACAAGCTACGTACTGGATCGTATGTTCTAAAGGATGAGCTGAGTGTAAAAAAGTTCTTAATAAATTTTATATAATTTTATACCACATTACTATAATAAATGTCTTTTTATTAGATAAAGTATATTTAAATGTTTGGAGTTTCATAAATAGTATAATTCTTAATTTCAATTAATTTGTATAGAAGATTCGTACCTAAAACCACCTTAAAAAAAGTAGGAGTGTATGGCATGTTAATAAACAATTTCGAAATCACCTTCAAGTTTACAGTGCAACAGTTCACTCTTGTCCCAAAAAAAAAAAAAACACATTATATATAACACAGACTCGCTCAAAAAATCATATCATTTAATATAACTCTTAAAATTCATGTTAAATGGAAAAGGAATAAAATGGCACCCCTTAGTTGTTGAACACTAACGCTGTTTGAAAATGGGTGAATGGTCCCTTGTATATCCCTCCCTTCCTTCCCTTATTTTTTTTTGGATGTTCCCCTTTTCCCATTGCTTTTGAGCACGTACTTACACAAGCTCAAATCGGTTTAGGTTCGTGACTTGTGACCACAACCTCACTTCACTTCACTATACTTGTGCTTTATGTTTTTGAGTTTTTCGAGTTTTGACCAAATAATGTGTAATGTAGCACTAAATTCTAGTGCCAACTTTTGCCCTTTTTTCTCTATATCTAGGACCTACATATATACCCTTTCTTTTAATGTTGGTTACTTTGCATGTATTGTAATAATAAAGAATCAAGTAGCTTTTGCGTTTTTTTTTTGGTACATAGTGTAATACTCTTACCACTAAAATATTATGCTTCTGCTTACGCCATTTTAATAACGAGAATATTACGACGACTTCTATAAATATATTAATAAGTAGGAGTCTTTATCTAAAAATCTTATCGACTTTTATTTGAAAAATAAAAAATACATTTTTCATTTTATACAAACATGCATACATATATAGGGAAAGTATGAGGAGCCAATGGAATACTTGTACAATGTGTACAATGGATGTTTATGGAGTATTAGAGATATAACCATTAGTGTTATCTTTTTCCATGAGCTGAAACTTTTGGAATGAGTGGTATCATAACATGGTATTAGAGCGCTAGATCCAAAAGATCAAGAGTTCGATCATTGGTGAACCCCAAAATCAATTTAATCTTTTGGGAAGATGTTTATTATCCCTAGTACTCGAATGGTTATTCTAAATAATATGGAAATATTCATTTTGTAACTCAATAACTCATTGTATACATTGTACAAATAGTCCATTATCTTCCTAACGGGATCCACATATATATACAGACAAATACATCTCAACTCATCACTTTACATTCACAAGAAATAACTTAACAAGTAACATATAATTAGTACATACATATATAATTATAATTCCTATTCCTCTTTACAAATTAATAATAATAATAGTGAGGAAAACAATAAATACATAAACAAATTAATAATAATAATAGTGAGGAAAACAATAACTACATAAACAAATTCAAAATCTACAAATAACAATGTACGCCCTAGAGCTTAGTAATCTTTTTATAGACTTTCTCATCCATTTTCTAAAATATATAAGGCTGTAAGGAGTAAGAACCTAACTATATGGTTCTCTGTAGAAAAAGAAAATGTCGTAAAAGTAATAAAAATACATACACCTGATCAATTCACATCTCAAAAAAGTTTATCTTTGTCAAAACTTACCGTCTTTATTTCTTTATTTTCAAGAAAACCATTTTTACTAACTTATATACAATTGCATTTTTAAGTAATTCTTAGTCATTATATATTTTGGAAGAAATCAAATCATGACAAATCTTTAATCTTTTCTTAGTATATATATGTTTTAGGAAACCAAAATAATTTTTTAAAGCTTTTTCATAAGGACCAAAGACATGCCTAAGGGCTTTCTATCCCAACAAACTTCCATCACTTATTCCTATCCATTCGACACATAAACCAGAGTCTCAAGACAATACCAAGTGCAATCTGCCTCAACTTCCATCACCTCCGTACATCAGCAAACACAATCAAATCAAACAATTCAATCACACAAAAACAAACACATATAAAGCACGTATCATGTAGCACATAATCAGATAAATCACATAAACATCACACAACAAAATGCACACCCAAACAAATCAAACAAATGCATATGATGTATTCCTATCCTACTGATCGGGAGCTCACATGTCAGTTATACTGCCAGACCAGACATATCTGGTAGCTAACCCAAATATCATCTTTCTGTCGCGCATCCCCAAGAGGTAATTATCTCATACATGTATGATGTATATATAAAATAGTCTCACAGGAGAGTGCCTGTCCACCATCTCTTGAAGACTAGCTAATTCGGGAATTGCGTGCCCGACCACACTTACGAACAGAAAGAATGTGAACGGGACAAAACCACCATCCCCACATCTACACCGTAATATTGAACAAGCAGGACAAAATCAACATCCTTGTGGTACGTGGTCAAGAGGGTATTTTTGTCATTTTAGAGTTAAGGGGTAGAATGGTAATCTCGTCGCGTTCAAAGATTTGAATACTAGAAATAGAAGAATTATACCATGCCGGTCTTGGACATCAAGAAGACCACTAGTCCGTCTCAAAAACAGTAGTGCTGAAATGACAACAACTCATAAGGCCTATTGGACTGAGACAGGACAACAAGAAGCCCAAGAAAACTTTTCAAATTTAATGGGAGGCATAATTTATTATTAATTTCAAAATTTTAGGCATTTATTTTAATTTATTTTGTTGTTAGAGTTTGTTGAAAGATTTGATTTACTTCTTATTTGCTTAGTAGTAATTTTAGGAATTTTAAATTTAAATCAAACCTGATATAATCTAATAAGATCAAATCTGATTTAAATTAGTTATCATATCTTTAGGATGTTAAAATTTAAATCAAATTTGATATAATCCAATAAGATCAAATCTGATTTAAATTAGTTATCATATCTTTAGGATGTTAAAATTTAAATCAAATTTGATATAATCCAATAAGATCAAATCTGATTTAAATTAGTTATCTTATCTTTAGGAGATTTAAATTAAGTTATCTTATCTTATCTTTTAGTTAGTTTGTTAGGTGCCTATTTAAACATCTTTGGTGAGACAATTTGGACAACTTTTGATGAATAAAAATTTTTTAGTACTTAATGTACATTTTTTTTAGTGTGATTAAGTGAGGTGAGTGATTTGCTTCGCTTGTTGCATGAAGAAGATTGAAGGATCTAACAGGTGATCTGCGTGGTGGTTGCTTTCAGTTTTCATCCATCTGATTTAGGTTGTCAATGACAGGTTCTTTGAAGGTCTAGTAGGAAGCCCGGCCCCTTCCGATGACTTAAGTTGCTAAGAACAGATTTTTTAGAGGTCTAATAAGAAATATTTCATTTATCTATCCTTTTATGTTTCCGTTGTGTCCTTTTGGATATGCCCTTTACTGAATAATTCTTATCTATTGTGATAAAATCCCTAAGCCCCAATCAATTCCTTATCAGCTTGCATCTACCAAGTGTTGGTGTAACATCAATAACGCGATCGGGACTATGCCACTGTCCTTGCCGTAAGCAGGACAAACCACCATCCTACAATATCAATCATAATCTCATATTAAATAACAATCCTTCATCATCAATCATAATCTCTTATATATCACTCGACTTAATCATAATTCTCATCGTGAACTTTATATTAATCTCACTTCTCATCAATGATCCAATAGCAAATATAATTCTCGACATATTTATCAATAATTCAATGTCAATTTCTACTTTGCACACTTTAATATCCATCAAGTCAGGCTTAGTCTGTTACATATAGTTTGCGGATATGAGGTGTTTAACACAATACCCTATACTTGGGGTCAAAGTTGCAAAAATAAATAATAGTATATGCTATTTTAAAACTCATCTCAAGAATATAAATTAAGAATAAGATTGAATACGTAGACACATGATAGTATTTAGACGAATTCAAGCTTATCGAGAAGTATTTTAGTTTTTTTTTGAAATACGGTTGGATATGAAAATAAAGTACATGTATGTTGAACGAATGCTAAATAAATATCATATTTAAAATATGTCCGACATGAAGATACGACAACTTACAAAATACTTTTGCTTTATAGACTTTTATATCTAATACATATTATAGTAGAAAAGAAAAAGACCACAAAAATCAATTTTTTAATAAATAATTAAATACTTACTTTAAAAAATAGATCATTTTATTTTTATTAATTCTTTAAAATAAATTATATACTTATTTTATTTTCTTTGGCAAAAAACTCGTCATCGTATAGAATTATCCTTATATTTTGGTTGACTTTTCATCTATTTTATGTCTTTTAAGTCCATGAAAAAAAACTAAACTAAAATTATGAGTTTTTTATTTATGAAAAAATATTAAATAATTAATATATATATATATTAATTTTTTGCCTTATATTCAAATTAACGCTAACTAATTTTTTATATTTATCATTTAAAATTGTTCTTATTTATTTCATGATTCAATAAACTTTTATATCCAAGTCATTTAACTAACCAAATCTAACCAAGTTGTTATAACTTAATTCAACTCCATGCACTACTATCTTTAACAACCATTTGACTAATGCACGACTATATATAACTGCCTTTTTATTTGAATTTTGTATTTTTTTAATTTTTCAACGTTTTCTGTATTTTATGTGTTATTTTTTTTTCTACGTTTTCTGTGTTTGCTTCGTTCTCTGCATTCTCTTTGTTCACCATCAATGCTCTTTGACCTGATTTGAAGATTTAGATATTTTTTTTTCTAAATTAAACTATGAAATTAGGTTTGAACAGGTATTTCATTTTTGAAGATAATGAATGATGTAAGTTCACACTGTTGAACAAGAACGAATTGAATTATTATTTTGAAACGAATCAAGTGGATGAGGTTTGGTTCGAATCTCCTTAATATAGTTTGTTTGTATTTAATGCTCTTGTAGTTGAATAATTTCATTTTTGTTGGTAAAAATTGGTGCTCATGATTGAAGGTTTGAATTTGAATGTAATGTAATTTTTTTTCGTTGAATATGTTTTTGTTCCTAGTTTTGGTATATTTGAAAAGACATTTTGGTTTAATCATGAATAATTTTCGGTATTTTTTTAGTTTTTCTGTGATGTTGATCAACTGTTTGTGCCAAAAGGTTGGGATGACTTATAACACACTTGAAGAAGAAGCTATTGTTGCTTTTTTTCTCTCCTTCTATTTTTTACTCATTTTTCTCTTTTATTATTGTTATTGTCATCATCGTTGTTTCATTTTTATATATATATAACAGTTCAAATCTAAAATGCACCAAAATTCTTTAATGATGACAACACAAACAAATTCGATTTAAAGCAAGTTCATACTAAAAGTACACCTTATTTAAATCTATAATGTACCACAATTAATTAATGATGATGACATACATACAAATTCAGTTCAAAATAAGTTAAGACAAAAAATGCACCGAAATTCAAATTTAAAATGCACTGAAATGACTTAATGATGACAACACACAAACAAACATAATTCAAAACAAATACAGACCAAAAGTTAACCTTATTTAAATCTAGAATGCACCAAAATTATTTAATGATAACTCAAAACTCTTTCTCTTCCTTCTTTTTTTCTTCATCATTATTATCTTCTTCTTCTTTTTCTTGTTAATTTCTTTTTTTATTTTACCTTCTCATTTACTCTCTGAACAAGAATAAAAACAAGAAAAAATCAAACAAAGAAGAAAAAAACACATAGTGATGCAAAATCACTAGAAAGAAGATGAGGAAAAATAAAAAATGCAGCAATAACAATAAAAGAACGACGATGAGAAGGAAACACGAGAAGAAGAAGAAGAAACCCAAAAAAAAACTAAAAATAAACTCAAAAAAGAAGGATGAGAAGAAGAAGGAGAAGAAACGCGAAGAATAAAGAGAAGAAGAAAAAGGAGGAGGAAGAGGAGAAAAACGCAAAAACTGTTTCACATTGTTAGAGTCTTGTATTCAAGCTCCATTAAAAAAACTGATTTTTGGTAAGATTGGACCAATTTGATTGGATTGGATTATCAAAAAGATTTGAATGCGTAGCATAATTCTTATTGATAACCATCATTATCTTTCTCAATTGAATTTGGTTAATCTCTAATCAATCTGAATTATCAAAATAATCAGAATCAAATATTCATCATGGAGATAGAAAATTTCTTTCAATAAGTATATAATTACAAATTTAGTGAAATTAAATTGAAGACTTTGAACCTACAACATATTAATCCTATACACATTTTCCCAATCACTCCCCTGTCCTAAGGGAACACAAATTTGAACTAACACTATAGACAGAGAGACACCCAAGACACACCCACAACTAATGAAATTAAATTGACAAGTTCAAAGGCCAGTTTCAAAGGGAACACCAGTGCCAGGAATCCAGGATCCACCATCCAAGAAATTAGCAACAGTAAATTTCAAAGCCTCAGAAGGGTTGGTAATAACATGAAAGCCAGGCCATTTAACCCTCCCTGCAGTGTTAGCACCAGCTCCAATATTCATATACTCTCCATAATACAATGTATTCAAGGCAAAGCTTCCCGCCCATGGCATCCACCCTGCCGCTTCAATCAAACCGTCCAGGCTACTCTTCACCACCACCGTTCTTGAGTACTTCTGCCACGGCCGCCCGAGGAAGCACTTCACAGATCCCTGAACTGGCTTCAGATCTGAAGCCGCCATGATGCGGCAGTTGTGGATGACAATGCCGGTGTTCTCGTTGGGATCGGTTCTCCCTTGTGCTGTGACTGCGTTCTGTTGCTTAGTCATTGGTTTTCTCAAGAAGATGTTGCAGTTTTGGAAGAGGGCGACGGCGTCACCGAAGATGAAGTCAATGGTGCCGTAGATGTCGCAGTCGCGGTAGAATTGGCGTTGGGAAAGGACGTATAAGGTGTCTTGGTAGCCTCTGAAGCTACAGCGGTAGAAGACGGAGTGATCGGAGCTGGAAAGAAGTGCCACCGCTTGGTGCTTCTGTGGCCCAGCACTGTTCTCAATTGTTAAGTCCCTGGCGATGAACCCATCACTTGACACCGCTGAATCAAAGGAACCCAGTCAAGCCACAAAGTAACTTTACTTCAATGCATCGACTTACTCTACTCTAAATTACTCTAAACTGAAGAAACTAGTAGTGTTTAATAAAATTTACCTATGATAAAATTTAGTGAAAACTCACGTAAAAATGTTTGTTTTTCATCAAGTTAATTGTTCAAAATATATTTCTTACTTTCCCATATATAAAAGATCAGAAAGAAGTTAGTTAGCCTATTGTGATAAGTTAGAGCAGCTTTCTCAATTGGCTCCTATACTTTCCCTTATTACCACGCCCTCCGAAACACTCTTGTAATTCCCACTCCCGTCCTGTGCCACCACAATGTCCGCCTTCGGTGCCGCCGTTCCCGGCAAATCCTGAAGAAGCCTCCTGTCGGAAGGAGATAGCCACTCTGGGAAGCCATTAAAAGAAAGCAATTTTCGACCGCCGCGAGCAACCGGGTGTTTTGGTAACGAAGTGAAGGACGTTAATGTATTGGTAATGGCCAAAGAGTTGCTGAGCAAGTTGGATAAGTTGGTTGAAATGGATGGAAAGTAGTTTAGGTAGTGAGATGAAAGGTTAGAATCAAGAAAACCGTTTTGGCATGTTTGTTGATTGGCAATAGAAGCACTTTGCCATGTTAACCTGTCGTTTAGATTGTTTGAGCTCATTGAACGGTTGAGCTGATAGATTGTATTCTCATAGAGTTCCAAACAATCTTCCCATGCGGACTTGGCTCTCTTGTCTTTGAAATGGTTGGATTCCATGGTTGATGAGACAAGTTTGTGTGCTACTATTGCTTGGTCCATGGTGACCTTAAGGGCCATGTCATGGAAGGAATAATAAGAAGAGGAAATTGAATAATTGGTAGTGCCAATAATGTAATGGTTACAAAGACTGGGATATGGAGTTTGATTGCATGATAACTTATTATCAGTGCCATGCACAATAATGAAGAGAGAATACAAGGATAAAATAATGTATGCAATGACCAAGTTGCCCCCCATTATGAAAATGAAATGACCAATAATAAGGCAACCTAGATAGGTAGCAATGAGAGAATTATATTCTTAGCTTGTATATATTTGGATTATTGTTGAATGCTGATGAATGAAAAGTGCCAGTGAAGATGTGCTATTTATAGGCCAGAAAGGTATGGATAATTCTTATTTGTGAGTGATACAATACAGTTGAGGTATTAATGTGGGTTTTGTATTTTCTAAAGTTGCTGACTAATAACCTATTTAAGGGCAATGTGGTTTATGATCTATCTACGTGTCAATTAAAATATAAAAAAAGTATAGTAGTTCATCTGCAAAATAATAAAAATTAAATAAATCATGGTTTAATTTGGTTTTCCAAAACCTAATTGTCTGCTATAATTAAGGACCATTATTTGAAAATTTATTCTATATTCATATGATACTTTTATTTATAACTAAAATGTGACACTTATTTAAATATAAAAATATTATTTTATACACTAAAATCAGTTATTATATATTTATATATAAATATATATGTAATTAATTCGTTTATAATGTATATTTTATAGTAATAATTAATTTTAATATTAATTTTAATATATATCTAATATAGCTAATTTAAATTATAGTGACCACTGCACGTTTTATTTTTGAATATCAGAACAATTATTTTTAAATAGCATTTTTGTCTTACATATTAGAATGTATAGATTAAAAAAGTAACTAGGTAATAAATATTTAGTTGAATTCATAATGGGAGGACTTTTTATTATTGCTTATCCATAGTAATGTCATATGCTAGGAGTTTAAACATTAATTATAAATATACAATTAATTAGTATTTATGAAAAGAAAATTAATTACAATCTAACTTAATTTTGACAGGTGCAAGCTAAGCTAATGCTAAACAAAAATAATTATATTTTAAATTTATTTTGAAGCGTACGTGCAGTGCAAGCTAGGCCACCAGAAAATATGTTATTGTATGTCGAGAATTTTCTTGAACGTCATATTTCAAAACAAAGTTGACGTGATGCATGCATTTATTAAGAATGATAATAGCCCATCCACAAAGATTAGTTTTCTATTTTATAGTTGTTATTATCACTTTTGGAGGATAGACAACAAACTTTAATGGGTATGCAAATCAGTTCTTTCGAGTTGGAGTCACTTTGGTTAATTGCAGTTAGAATCTCTTATAATTGGTAGCGTTCTTGAGTTGAATAATGATATGCCAAATTATATATAGCTCTTATCCGGCAAGATGAGATGAGTTCTAACCTCTTTGTTAGGGAAACGGAGAGACATTGTAACAAACGGATCCAGAAATGTTGGAAATTAAAGGAGAGTCGTACTAGAAAAAAATATTATATAATTAAATAAGCATTATTAAAACATGTAAAAATATAAAGAATTCAAAGGCTCCAAAGACTAACTTCCACCATATTTACATGGATATGTTACTAATGTATATGCGTATGTGTATGTATGGATTTTCAAATCCTCTATTTTTTGGTAAAAATACACAATTCAAACCCAAGATCAATTGGTTAATATTATTATGATTCTGCATATTAGAAATCAAAATAAGTATTTGGGAATACTATTAACTCTTTAGAGGTCAAAGAAAATTATTTTCAACTATATTAAAAATAAAGTTAGTCAAAAACTTTAACAATAAAAATAAATACTACTTTCTCCTGGTAGTAGAGAGATTTTAATAAATACATAACTATAACAATTCTCATTTATATATTAAGTTTATTTTTATTGCGTGATATTTTACCGGAGGAGTTACATCATATTATTTTATAATTTTGGTGAGGACAAAAAAATAAAAAACGCAAAATGTAATAGACAAGTTGACAAATTACATATAGACCCATAAATTAATGAAGACAAAATTTTAAAGACCTAAAAGTCTTCAACTTTGCAATACTTGCAAAAATAAGCCTGGAAACTATTTACTAAACCAAATTTACTGTTTAATAAAGTTTACAGAAATAAATGCTATAGGTTCACAAGTTTTTTGAGAACATAGACAGGGAATAACCCATTATGCGGTTGGAGGAGTGTTATGGAGGACAAAAAATTCCTAAAAAAAATTGATCTAAAAAATTAATAAAAAAACAGTGAATATTTAGACAGACTCATATATATGTCAAAGAATACAATGCAAGTATGTCTATTCTCTACCCAAAACAATGACAAAATTCTTTAATGGATCTCAAACTAATTTTGTTTAACAAAACTTAGGACCAGGTAAAAATAAAAATAGAATTTTTTTTAACCAGAAATCGCTGAAGCAATCCTCAATACTCCGATAAATGAAGGCGAAGATAAACTAACCTAGATGTGGACTAACAACAGTAAATATTCTATAATGTTAGAATACTAAGTAGCCTTCTTCTTCTACTACCCTCGAACAAAGTTCTTTCCTTAATCGATGCAAGCAGAAGGAGATTTGGAGAATATATGAAAAATAAAAGGCCAACCTTTGAAAGATGGTTCATGAAGGCTTAACAGTAAACAAAAAGGTGCACTTTAGAACTACTTCTTCTAACGAGATATTTATAATTACATTATTTACACTATAAACAAGACATTTTTTTGGAATTGGGATACCCGAATATTCTCATTGCAATTTAAATAAATCCTTACAAAATTCTATTCAATGTTCAGAAGAACATCCTTTATCAAAACAATAATATAAAACTCAGAACAACTGAAAATCTGAACAACAAAATCATCCTTCCATACCAACGCAAGTCTACCCGATTATTAAATCATTAAATATTAAAAATATATAATTTCACAAATATTTCAATTAATTTATAATTTTTAAAAATATAAAAAAATTATAATTTCTAATTTACAAACAGTAAAATCTTTATAATTCTAAATATCTAATAAGTATAATCATCAACTAAGTTTTTTGAAACAAAATAATAAAACTAAGGATAAAGTACTAAATTGGTCTCCTATATTTGGGCGTAATCTTGTTTTAATTCTTAAGGTTTAAAGTGTCATATTTGAATCCAAAAAAGTTTCAATTAGCTTCAATAATGTAATCCTACCGTGAGGTCAAAGTTAAATAATTAATAGAATATCTTACATAACAGTAATACAAGAATATTATCAATAATCTGGAGAATAAATACAAGTTCCAAAAGCACAAAATCAACCATGGATGCATCAATATATTTATTTATCATTCTCTTTAGTTTTATAGAAAATATTTCATTTAAATTGTAAGAAAAATGATAAATAAATGTATTGATGTATTCACGGTTGATTTTGTGCTTTTGGAGCTTGTACTTATTCTCCAAATTATCAATCTTGTTCTTATACTGCTGTTATGTAGAACATTTCATTAATTATTTAACTTTGACCTCACGGTGGGATTACATTAAAGTTAAATGAATTTTTTTAATTCAAATGGAACACTTTAAACCTTAAGAACTAAAATAGGATTACACTCAAACGTAGGAGACCAGTTTAGTATTTTATCCTAATACTAATATTATCCAAAATAAAATAAATATTATCAAAAATATATAATTAAACATTGGTCAAATCTTTAATCAATTAAATATAATCCAAATTATAACTTAAAGTAAAATGAACAAACATTCTAAATATAAACATAAAAATAACGTTCTAAATTCAATTATCATTTTAAAATTAAAAGTTTGCGGTACAAACTCGTTTCATTATGCCAAAATTCACCAAAATTTATGAATTAAACGGTATAAATTTGACAAATTTTTTTATTATAACAATTTCAAATTTTTAATCCAACCAAATTTTTTTTTGACAAATTAGACAAATTCACCAACAAATTATGACCATTTACCGTCTCTAATCACAAAAAGCTTTCATCTTTAAAAAGCCAGATCTGTATTTATTTCTGTGAGAAGTTAATTTCTAGCTTCATAATAATCTTATTTAGAGACAAAATAAAATGTTTATAGGTGCAAAATATGTTATCATGGACGATGTTCAAGTAATACGTTTACGTTAATTCGAATCATGGATATGGTTACCGACGAAAAATGCTTTAATTATTTGATAATGCCAAGCCGTATGGTTGTTAGTAAGTCGTATAAGACATCTGAGTCTCAAGCTGGTCCCAACAAGAATTGTTCCTTTAATTTTTCGACACACTCAAATATGTGATTTCCAGGTGTCAGGTCATTGGCCTCTCGTTTCCTTTGACTCGTCATATTATAGGCAAATTGTGTAAAGGGTATATTCACGTATATAGCATTGTTGACTTATAGCACT
>NC_029772.3:981910-983823 GCF_000817695.3 Arachis duranensis
GAAAAAGTAAAAGCTGAGCATAATCTTATATAAATTAATAAAAAAGAGAAATCAAATGAAGAAATTGGAGAAAATATATTTTTAAAGAGCGAGAATAAATAGATATAACACTTGGGGTGTATAAATAGAGTTTTTCGTGGGCTAAAAAATTTTAATATGAAAGTAAAATGAATAATATATTTTAATATTATAATTTTTGGTGTTTTTTAAAATTATGTATTTTAATTTGTATTTAAAAAATAAAAAAAATCAGAATACACAAATAAAATCCTCTGATTTGTGATTAAAAAATTTAAAAAATTCACAATACATAAATCGGATCTTTCAATTATTGTAATTGGACCATTCGATTATTCTTCTTTTCATCAGACCGTTCGATTTGCTTGACACAGTCATCACAGCCTGATAAAACACCGTATATTCTTATAACTATGTCATACACCATTATTTACTCCATATCAAAATAAAAAAAAAAAGTGTTTTTGGTGCTACATTATTCCGTGGAGGATGGAGGGACCAAGGACGGAGGTATTATATTTGTGTTTAATGTATAGTATTAATCCAGAACTAATAATGTTAAAGGTAATGCTGTTTTTCCTAATCACATTCATTAGGACCATGACTACCCTAAGTATAAAGTACCCAATGCAACCACCATGGAAAAGGAACAATGAGAAGCTGACTACCACGCCCAAAGAAATAAATTAAATTAAAAGCTAAGTACCTAAGTACAAATTAAAGCAATCCTGCCCACAACTTCTTCTTTTCCTACCAAATCATATTAATGCTGCTAATGCATGTGGCTTTTCAATCGATATCAACTTAAAGGGGCACTTTACTATACAGATTGGGGTGGTATACAAAGAATATAAATTTTTTTATAGTTATTTTTTATTATTTTATTGTTATTCAAAATGTAAGTCCTATCTTTATTAATTTTTCATTCATCCTATTAAAGAAAACATCTGTAAACTTACATCTGTATCTTATAATTCACCCAATTTAAATTATCAAAGTATTTAAAAATTTAAAAATATTTATACACAAAAATCACTCACTTATATTTAATATTCATCTTTTTTTTAAGTAAATTTTTTTTTGCTGACGATCAAAAATGACAAATTTATTGGTAATATAACCTTGCTATTCGACAAACTTGTATTGTTGTATATCAAAGTCGTCTTAGTGAAAGTATATTTGACTCAGCATAATTTTGCTAAAGTTGATGGATACTCCCAAATAGTTTGAATATAATTAAGATTCTAAAAAATTGAACCGAACACCGATTCATAAACTTAAAAATTTAAAAGTTAAATCAAAGTTTTATTGGAATTGAATTTAATATAATAAAATAAAAGATGTATAAAATACATATTTTTAAATTCTTTCGTATTCTATTATTTTATACTGTCTAATAACTAAATACATGTCAGTTTGACTGATTTTTCATACCTTTACCGTTTTACTAGCATCGATCTTTTTCTTAAATCAATAACTGGTTCTCGATTGAATCAGTTGGTTGGGTTTGCAATTGAATTTAGCGTCGCAAAATAGAGGTGGATTTACTGGCAGTAAAGGCATCGAATTCGTCAGGTTAAATTATTATTGACGGATTACGTTTCTGACGGTAAATTCGCCAGTAATAATTGGAGGGAAACAAAAACAAAAGGCACACAAGTTAGTATTGGATTTACCGTCGGATAAATCTGCCAGTAAATCCATTTAGTAAAAATGTTGTGTTTTGATGACCTGCAATGGTTACCGTTAAAACTTTTTCGACAGTAAATCTGACGGTAATTTTGCCCTAAATTAGAAGTGCGAACGCTCTCCATCTTCATTTCGAATCCGTCTCTCTTTCTCTCTCTACCCTTTCTTCTCCCTCTCTCTCGCTAACCCTCTCCCTCCCCCCGCGC
>NC_029772.3:983893-989881 GCF_000817695.3 Arachis duranensis
TCCTCAATCCGTCTCTCTCTCTCTCCCTCTCTCCTTTCTTCTTCCACTCTCTCTCTCTAACCCTCTCCCTCTCTACGACTCCATCAGCCCCGCTGCGTGTCAGGCTAGCCGCCTTATCCTCTCTGGCAGCCCCTCTCGCTCTCAACACTATCCAATTCTGCCAACCGCCACCAATAGCGTCGGCCATCACTAACATTTTTCCGTCCACCTCTGTGTTTACATTCTCTGGTAAATAAATTTTATTTTTGTTTTTTTAAATTTAAGATTAGTTTAAGTTTTAGTTGTTAATTAGTATAATGATTTAGTTAGAAATAATTTTTCTATTTAGTAAATTTACGTGGTTAAGATATGATTAAATTAGGTTATTAGACTTTTGTGAGTTCTAATGCTATAATGATGTGATATTGTTATTGTTGTGTTGTTGATTTTGAATTGGAATTGAATTTAGTAAATTGGTTATGCTCAAACTTAAAAACATATACTTCACATAGTTCAAGTTATTTAGTGCAATTAATTATATTATATTATTCGTTATAATGTATATTATATTATTATTATTATTACAATATGTTTTAAGAGTGAAAATGATAGTAAATTTAAAAAAAATCAAATATGAGATCATTTTAAATGATTTATGGATGACTTCTTATTTGCAGACAGATAAAATTATACATATAGTAATATATATTGTTAAATGTTTGTGAAGTCAGAATGTGCACTTATCTCTTTTGTTTTATTTGATTTTAATGAATAATATATTTCTTTAACTAAGTGTAACGTAGTGTATTTTGATTAAGTATTTTGAATGATGTTGTGAATATGTTTAGCACATTTTTAATTGGTATGCTCTTTGCAGACATGACGACAGATAGAGGTGTTGCGGATCAGCCTAATGTCGTGGTCGTGGTCGTGGTAGAGGGAGGGTTTTTGCCAGTACCCTTGAGAATTCTGGATCCTCTCTCTCTAATCCGACTATCCCGGTGACGTCACAGATTACAGGTGTATCGGAACAGCCGTTCATCATAGTGTCTAATGCCAACTACGTTCTTGAGTCTACGGCGACACCACCGCCTCTATCCGCTAAGTAGTCTACTGTCTCGGCGACGCTGTCTCCAGCGACGGACACCGCGGTGCTGGAATCTTTCACGGCATCTAGCCATATAATACCCCTCCACCATCTCCCACGTACGGTTGACGATTTGGCCTGATGGCGGAACGACATGAGTACTACTTTAAATCTTTTATATGTTGAAAGTGTTTGATATATCCTAATTATTGATTCTTGATTATTAATTCTAGTTTTAGTGGATTTAGAGTTGTAGGTTTGAACTGCTGAAAATGTTTGATATATCCTGATTATTGATTCTTGATTATTGATCCTAGTTTTGGTAGATTTAGGGTTGTAAGTTTGAATAGTTGAAAGTGTTTGATATATCTTGATTATTGATTCTAGTTTAGTGGATTTAGTGAATTTATGGATGTTGCTTCTTGATTATTGACCATTGTTTATTGATTGTTGACAATTGGTGCTGTTTAAGTTAATTATTGATGGATAGAGTTTGTGGTGCATTTCAGTTATAGATAAAAACTCTGCCGAAATTTTTAAAAAATCTATATATATTATGATTATTTGCTTCTGAAGTTTTAATTTATAGTGTCATATTAGTTTGTTTGTGAATTTTTGATAGGTTTGCGCTATACAACAACGCATGTACTCAGGAGATGACCAACGTTATTAAACTGATGTACGATCATCCATAGCTGAGCTACAAGAAAATCTCCTCTGAGATCAGAGAGCGATTGTTTCAGAAGTGGGCAGTAAAAACTTAATATAGTCAAACCTTATTAGCTATTTTATATCTTCTATTGTGTTTAATACGATATATTTTGATTAACTAATTTTAAAGTTTCTTTGTGCAGCTTCTCTTTATATGGGATAAGGAGCACAATGCCCTCATTAGGAAGATATACGACCATCGAATGGGTAAGCGGCTGCAACAGATGCTGGCGGATGTACATGAGAGGCGTGACCGTCTCACTATCTGGCTTTGCCCGAAAATCAAGAAGGCTTTGTACGTTCAGTAGGAGACCGATGAAGGGTTCATATATCAACGTCTCACAAACAGAGTTAACAGGGCATCGGTCAGGTGGTCCAAGTTTACCACCGGCTTATTGACATTCATGAAGACTAAGGCCAGAGTGGTATGTAACTTCTCTAATTTTGTTATTAACTTAGTTAAATTCTTTGACATATCATTAGTAGACATCCTAACATATTGTTTCAATGCAACATGTGTAGTTGAAGTTGTTGGATTGCGATGCGACATTGGCGGAGACCTTCAAATATACCCACACTTTGAAAGAGAACAAAGAAAGATTTGTTGATCAACGATTTGCAGATCATTGTGTGAGTAAACATTTGATCTTATGATATAAAGTTTTCAAATAACTGTACAGTTGTCGTCCTAATCATAATAACATGTGTTCCATAGGAGTCCTACACGTAGAGACTGGAAGCCACAACTCAGCAATCTCAACAAAGCGGGGAGGACGCCAATGACTCTACAGCTTCAGTCGTCGATCCCGATGGCACGAGACCGCCTCAACGTCATACAAGAACCACATATATGGACTGGGGTCATTCTTTACCAGTAGTTGCTGCACGTCCTGGTTGAGGCCATCATTTTTCTCTGCCACCAGTTGAGCCATTGATCTCAAGGAAGACATTGATTTGAGGCTGCAGGTGCAGGAGCTCATTTAGAGCCTTCATGAATAGGCTCAGGAGCTGACTGAGACTCAATATAGGTATCAGGATATCCTCACACGCGTGACGGACACGGATGACCTCAGGCTAGAGTTGAAGGAGCAACTGGAGTGGCTTCAACAGATAGAGCAATAGATGGCGATGTACCAGGCTCAGATGCGTGCCGATGGCAGCGGCGCTGCTGCTGGGACACTAACATCATCGCCTTATCTGCCTCCTCAACAGGACCACGGGAATGATGACGACGACGACTACTAGGATCTTTAGTGATTAGGAATTTTTTTTACTGTTTCATTGTATTTGATGTATTTGAGTTTTAATTTATTTGAACATTTGATATTTAATATTACATAGTTAGTTTCTATTATTTATAATTTAACCACTAATTTGTGTAAAAATTATATTTAAATAAAATTTTAAAATTAAAAAGCAAAACTTTTAAAAAAAATTGTCACAATATTTAAAAGAATGACATTACCATCGGATTTACCGAAGGCATAATCTGACGGTAATTGGGCGGGAAACAAGATATTGTTGTACCGACGTTACCGTTGGAAAAATTCGCCGGTAACCAAATGATTTTTTGGACAAGTAATCCATCACAGAATCCGATGGTAATTACTGTCGGATGAAGAAATCCGACGGAATTAGTTTTCAGCTAGGTTTATACCGTCAAATTTTATTCATTTTTTATGGTAATTCTAATAGTACTCAGATAGTTATACAATATAAAAAGAATAACTATATTTATATAATATGTAATTTGAAAAATAATATATTTGAAGTTTTAATTTTATATTGTAAAACTAGTGAGGCGGTCCTAAGATCTCACCCCGCCCCGCCTAACTGCGGGCTGACGGGCTAAACTCGCCAAATCTCCTCTCTTTTTTTACTATTAACTATTAAATAATATAATATAACTTCTAAAGGCATAAAAAAATTATAATTTTTATATTCACAAATATTAAAGTCTTTGTAATTATAAATATCTAATAAACATAATTATAAACCAAGTTTTCATCCAAAACATAATTATAAATATTGTCTCCAAAGCGAAATAAACATAATCTAAAACACTTAATTTTCATCTTCATTCTCTTGTAAGTTGGGTTGGGAGATATTGGATTTTGGCAAAAAATTGGAAAATACCCCCTTGTCAAGAAAATACTAAGCCTGACGGGAAAGGCCACCTCGTCCCGCCAAAGTCCGCGGTTTAAGCGTGCGGGTTAGGCGGATTTTTGCTATTTGGCGGTCCCAATTTTTCAACCCGACTTGCCTTTTTCGATGGGTTACGCGAGTCAGCCTGACGGGTTTAGGCCCGTTTGCCACCCCTATGTCATTTTGGAGGACTATACTTTATATTAACTTTTTTAACATCAATAGTCTCGGTAATAATTTTTTAAATACTAATGAGTCAAATGATAATTTTTAATGAATTTTTAGAAATCGTTTATTGTTTTGTCTTAAATTAATAAATTTATAAAAATGTAGATTTTTTGAGATTTAAATTAAAACACAAAAGTTAGATTTCTATTCTTATTCATTTTGTTTTATTTATATTTTAATTAAATTCAAATAAAAATATTGTTTTATTGATATTTATATTTTAAAGTTAATATAGAATAAACAATTAACTTAAAAGTACTAAATCGAATTAAGCTTATTCGATTTACTACTAAAAAGTGTAAATCGAATCTATTGAATTTTTCAAGACATATTTATATATACCGAAAATTAACTTATTGGCATAATTTTGAGGCTAAAATGATTTATCCGTTTGTTTTATCCTAAAATTTATATATAAATATGAAAGGGCTACGCACATAAAAATGTTTAAAATATCTTTTTTTTAAGGCATCGATTATTTTGGCACAAATCTTCTTGGTTCTTAAAAAGAAACAATTTGAGAAGGTGCAATTGTCCGAGATGAATTTCTAATTTACAGGTCCGCGAATTTATGAACATATTAAGCCTAAGCCGGTAAAAGAACTAAATTTTAGTCGATAAATTCTGTACTATAATTCTATTCTGTATAATCAAAAATTTAAGAAAAATGACCGAACCTTTGATTCTTTCGAGTCTTTTTCTACCGTATTTAGAGAATTCCTTGTACTGCAGTACTAGTCAGTCATAGTATATATAGTGAAGAAGACTATTTTACTTTGTCTTTTTTCAACCCAATAAATTAGAGCAATATGATTATGTCACTGTTTTCAGATTTCAATATCCTGCAATAGAAAACAATTATTAGTTCTTTATTGTTGTAATATAAAAAAAATAGTTGGAGAATATTAGATGTTTTTTTAATAATTAATATTCAACTTATATAATCAATCAAATTATGTTATTTTTGTTAAAATTAGATAAAATAAATCGGTTTACTCGAAAAATCAATAAATCAAATCTTGAACCAATTTAAATTAATATTTTTTTTATAAAAATGACTATAATACTCCTATTATAGAAAATGACTTAAAATATTTCTACTATATATTTTAAAACTCTAAATTCTAATCTTTCTTTTCTCTCTGTGCCATCGTAGAATTAGAATTTAAGATTTTTAAAATTAATATATATAATAAGAATATTTTAGTTATTTTTATAATAAGAGTATTATAGTTATTTTTTATAAAAAAATATTAATTTAAATCGATTCAAAATTTAATTTATCAATTTTTTGGTCAATTTAGTTTATTTAATTTAATTTTGACAAAAATAATACAGTTTGATCGATTATATAAGTTAAATTTTAGTTATTAAAAAATATCTTTAAAAAAAGACGTTTTAAGCGTTTTTATATAAATAACTCCCTAAATATGAATGTAAATTATTAGCACAGAACATAAAATAATAATATTTATGTAGTATTGTTGTTCCTGAAATCCCATCTATACTAATTTGAAATAATCATTGCTGCTTTGACAACATTGAAGTATGAGTCATGGCATTGCTGCCTTGACTTTGCACATATGGTCTAATGAAAGTTCTCCTCCACCACACCTCAAAAGCCCTGTGAAGATTGGGGCAGCTATCACCACTCTTCAAGAAACTTGCCAACCAAGAAAGCAAAATACTCTTCTGATCCTCCAGCGGCAACGTCAGAATGGTCCTCCCAATTCCTTCTTCCACAAGTTTCCCATCAAATCCCCTGCATCCATGGTGTAGCCAGTTGTAATCATTGATTAGAGGCTGAAGCCATGTCTGTAACAACAACTGTCGCGTCT
>NC_029772.3:989905-1009017 GCF_000817695.3 Arachis duranensis
CAACCTTCCGGAAATGCAGCTGACGTGATACCGGTATACAGTTGGCAGCTTTACATGTAAGATGGCCAATTCCCGCTGGTTCGCCCACTTGGCCACAAACTCACCGGCCGCTTGCTTCTCCATTAAGATCTCCACCAACCATGAGAGGTTATCAGATTCCAGAGCTATTTGCTTTACAACAGGATCTCTCATATCGCTCGGTTTCTTCGCAAAGCCTGGATCTGAAGCCTTCTTGAACAGACACAACAGAGAATCCATGCAACTTTTGCATGAATTATAAATCATGTCAGTTGAACCGCCTTGATTTGCAACGCTGTTACTCTCCCTAAGGAGCTTCAGAACTATGTACTTCATTTCTCGACGACCTCTTTCTTCGTTGCTCTTGAGAACAAGATCGATAATATGCGAGACAGCGTCGTTTCGGACACTAGAAATGTTTGAAGAAACTCGTTTCAGCACAGGGTTGACTCCAATTCCTTCTCCTTGGAGTTGTCGTACAGTTGAAACCACCTTTTCTTCTTCTTCTTCTCCCACCCATGGGACTGCTTCCAAGTACTCCAAACATGATTCTATACATGAACCGAAGCTCAGGAATTCCGCAACCTGTGTGTTAGAATATAATTATGATCAATTAGGATGAATTAGTATTATTTAGTATATCTGAATATTTATTATAGGAGATTACGTTTTTATTATTATGATTTTCTTAGTATCTATAAATACTCTTTTATATTGTATCATTTCAGACAACTTGGATAGACAACTTAAATACATTCAATAATACACAAATCATTTCTCCAGTTTAGTCTCTTGTTTCTAATATGATATCAGAACTATGGTATCTTCCTTGAAGTGGAAATAGTTTCTTTTAGATTTCCTAAAAATGAATGGCCTCATAGGGGCAGAATATAATTTAACTACATAGATATAAACAAGAACAAAAACTTGAACGAATTATACTGCTGTAAATTCTATGATAAAAACAGAATCATTTGCATTGAAGAACATTAATGTCCAACTGCCACTTAGGCTGCATTTTATATATATATATCACACAACAAATAAAAATATATATATACCTCATTGGTTAAATAATGTCAAGAAATATAATTTGAAAGGGAACAGATTTGATTTCCCACAACAATATATAGCTTAATAATTAAAAACATTTGTAAAGAGTATAACTTGAAGACTCAATTCCGCACAAAAAACACACAAAGAATTATAGCTTAACAATTTTGTAGTTAGCATAACGACGGAAAATGACAAAGTAGTAGAACAGATTTTGAATTGTGATATTTTAGTAACGAAAGAAATCAGCACAATTGCAGAAAGAGAGCCGTCGCATTGAGCATATGCTGCACATGAGAGTCATTCTTCATCTTTTTCTCAATTGGTTCATATTGTAGTTCTGAGTTTTTCCTAAACTTGACTAGTATGTCTTAAATTATTCTTGAATATGTCTCAAGTTTTTAGGTTTTCCTTTTTCTTTATTTATGTAAAAGAAAAATGCTAGTATATCATGTGAGAATTCAAAAAAAAATCATGAGAGAAAAAGTAAGAGAGATTAAGAAGAAAAGTCATAAATTTTATCATGGGTGCAAACTATTAATGTTTCAAAATGATAATATTTATTGGCTATATAACATGAAAAATTCTATGGTGCTGATAGTAAAAATCAGCATGTGATGCTGACACTAGGTATTGCACTATAAAACTGTGTGTGTAGGAAATATGCCTGATTCATGTTATTTATCACCGCATTGTGACGGACCAAGTTATCTCGTTTCGATTCTTTGGAAAATATAACATTGGGCCCGTCACAATGCGGTGATAAATAATGTAAAACAGACATATTTCCTACACACGCGGCAGTTTTATAGTGCAATATCTAGTGTTAACATCACATGCTGATTTTTACTATCAGCACCATAGAATTTCCCATATAACATTACTGTTTTCTATACATTAAAAATCGGTTTTCTCATATATACACATTTTAACTTGTCTTATAAAATTAAAACGTTTTCTTTTGTGAATTGATTTAAACTAATGTACTATATTGTAAACTAATTTTAAAATAGTTTGTTATGTGTGGAAGTAGTTTGGTGTGATTTCCAAACTTTTGGTGTAGTTTCAATATGAGATTTGAGATGCGTGGGAAAATCACATCTTGAACTTGAGCATACTACTGGCTTAAATCAATTATGTTAAGTGTACACAAAAATCAGCCATCAATCTAAAATATATGTTAAAATACAGTATATATTGAAAATAAATTAAACCACACTTATATTTATACAACTTACCTTTAGTATTCGAAGAATGCGAGAAACGCTTTGCCTCATAAGCCTCTGCCTAATCTCCTTGCAGTACATGAGACCTACGATTTCAACATATATTTCAACATCCTCGCATTCATCGATTTGGAGCCACGACAAGTTGGTTTCATCAGAAAGTTTCTCACAGAAGAAAACACTCTTCTCTTTCAGAACATCCCTGTGCACACTCAACTTCACACAAAGCCCCTGCTTCCCCACCAACACCACCTTCATATCACACGTTCCTGGATCACCAAACTCAATAGCAACCTTCCTCGGCAAAGACTCGATTTTCGCCCGTGGCGACACCACGGACGCATTAGCAGAAGGCTGCTCCGGACATTGCTTTTCATCAGAATTCACCAATCTTGATGGGGTTGGCGGTGCAGAAGAAGCTCTTCTTTCATTCATTGTCACCGGAACAGTCTTTTTCTTGACTGTGCTTCTTGCCGGCAGCGGCGAAGAGGGTGTCGGTTTATTCAAAGGATTTTGGTTTCTGAGGCCTTTCTGGAACACAGCAGGTGATGGACAACACCAAAATCCTTCTGGGGTGACAGCTATTGGAACATTCTTAATCTTTGTTTGTCCTTGTTCCACCCGGTTATGCTTAATTTCAGACATGTTGGTAAGTTGTAACAGAATTTTTCACATGAAGATTGTTGATGAAGATTGCTTTCATTAAATTTGCATGGGAAATGAGAAATGTTCAATGGCAACACCGATTTTTTTTTTCTTTTATGAACCTCAAATGGGTAAAGGGTTTGACTCTCAAATGAGTAATCAATTACTTTCTTACTTTCATGCATGAAATGGAAAAAGCGAATTAGATTCAAAGAAAATTAGCACTAACTAACTACACTTTATTTTTTTTCAAAAGTGTAAGCATTAAATGAAACTTACCGAGAAATAAATGGTTTCATGAAAAGCCTCTTCTTTAAAGCCCATGTCTTAGGTAAAGAGTACTCAACCCAAAGAATGTTGAAATATGATTGAAATGGAGTTGCAGTTTTAACTATTAAGCTTCAAGGGAACCACTCAGAGAGAGAGAGGGGAGCATGATTAGTGCAGTGTAGTTGTAGTAATAGCAGTCTCTGTTTTAATCAATAAAGCAGAGAAAAACAAAGACACCACGAGACACGAGAAAGAAAAAGGGAATGGAGAATAGATGATGGTGATGATGGTGATAATGATACCTCATTGAACGTGTTCTCCTTTGTTGTTTCTTTTTTATCGCTTTAGCAGTTGACAGTGGCATGCTTTTGAGTTTTGATGATTATGTTTGTATCTTTTGTGGGTCTAAGAATTTGCAATGCCATCATCTTTGGACCCCAGAATTACGCAACTTGTCTATGGTATGATTGTTTCCAGAAAGAAAAAGGAGAGGAAGAAAGATTGCAAATGTGAAATGTGCAATTAGTCAATTACTAATTGCCAAATGCAGTTCTCTCTTCTCTAAACACAACAAGACACTGTAAGGAAAAATGAGCACTCACGCCGCATTGTTTGTTGTTCTCTTTTGTTTATTTTATTTTTGGTAAGTCGACTTTACTTGAAGTTAATATCTGAAAGTCGTTAGATGATTTGACTAATTTTTTATCCCACGACTCTCATGTATTAATTTCACGTGAAGTCGACTTCACTTTTTATTAATATTTTTTTTCTAAATAGATTGTTTTGACTTTTTTTATGAATCAAAATAGTTTTTTTTTTGAAAAAAAATATAAAGTTATTTATTAAGATTTTTATAATGATAAATTTTTATTGGGTTACTCCTATGCTTTAAAAACTTTCAGTTTATTCAATTAAAAAAATAAAACGTATTACTTCAAAGATTTAACCGAATGTTCTCGAGTACATACAAATTCAGTACAAGTGTTCTTATATCGACTTCCTTATCTAAAATATCTGATAGAATATTTAAAATCCAGTCATATCTAATCTAAAGACATTAATTTTTTTAATATAACAAATGTTGTATATAAAGTATTAAGATTTTTTAAAATTGAAAAAGTGAACCATTATTTAAGAAAAAATGTGTATATAAAATTAGTATATGAAAAGTTTGGCTTTTACGGGTACAAGTACAACAAATTACTCCTGTTAAGCGCCTAATGCTGAGGCGGAAGACTGACTTGATCTTTTAAGGGGAATTGATAAAATGAAGACTTCAGCTAAGTATTAAATTCAAGCAGCAGATTTTGTTTTGAACAAAACACTTTCGGCTTGTTGAAAGGAAAAAGGGGGGAAAAATGGCATTAACGATACCTGTATGTGGACCTGAAAAAAGATGGGTAGCCCAATGACCAATGTTTTCAAATTACAATGCAATTATGCAACAGTGTTCTGACCCATGCATGTAACAATTCAACCACTTTACATTTAATTTTATTTTATTTTTAGTTATTATTCAATTCGGTCTTTGAAGATTTTTATATCCTAACTTTTAATACTTTATAATTATACTAAAAGTCCATGTGCTACCTACTTTTAATCATTTATTTTGGTACTATATTTATTTAATATTGATCCTTCGTAAATACAAACCGAATTTTTAATTATAAAAATAATAATAAAAAATTTATTTTAAACCACATAATCACATAATTATATCCACATAATATTAAATACATAAACTTATTAAAAATTTTAAAATAGAGGTTCTACCCCTTTAAAAACCAAAACAATAAACGACGAAAGAGAAAATAAAATCTAAGACTAAATCAAACACAGAAAATGAAAACATATATATACATAAAGCTCTGTAGTTTGATCACGAATTTGCGCTAAAGTTTTCTGAACTTGTCACTGAAAAAGAAAAATCTGTAGGGGTGTGAGAACATCGTTGTCGCAGGTTCTCAATAGAGAAGGGAATACCATCAAAGCAAAGAAATACTTACAAATAAAAAGAATTTCATTATAAAAACAGTTTATCTTCGAAATAACTTTCTGGAAAAATTTTGTGGGAAGATCTACTTTGAAAGATCATAAAGAAACTCTTTTAGTTTACAATTCCGTAAAGTAAAGTGTTTAAAAAAGGAAAGGACCAAAAATGTGCCTAAAAAGGCTTCCTACCCGACAAACTTATATTGCTCGTTCCTATCCATCAAATACATAAACTAGAGAAATAAGACAATACCTAATCCAATCTGCCTCAACCTCCCTCACCACAACAGGGACAACCCTCAACGTCACCACTGTCAGCACAAGAGATCTCTCAGTTTTTAAACACATACAAAACATACAAGAAATACACAAGTATAAAGAGCAGATACAACGATTAGATCAAGTAGCAGGTAAATACAATATAGCAAGTAAGCAAGCCAATTACCAATAAACACCCAAACAAAACATACAAATGATGCATGTCTGTCCTATGGCCAATGAGCTCATCTATCAGTTATACAACCAAACCTAACATGTCCGGTAGTGAACCCTGGACAGGAACACCACAACATGGAGCAAGTGAGACCAAACCGCAACCCTTGCATCTTACCCGCGTAACCTGGAACAAGGGAGACAACCTCAACCCTTGCATCTTACTCGATGTCTCGAACCTTTATCAGTAACAAGTGGACAACATCACTGCATCTTACTCGATGGTATTTCTCAATCAGATTCAATCTCATTTTCAAATCCATTCTCAATATCATTCCACTTCATTCAAAAATCATAATTAAAATTAATCCTCATCATTCTTTATTTTCATAGCCAACCTCATTGTCCTCAATCAAATTCAATCATCATCATCATCTCATTCAATAATATCAACTTATTGTTAATTCAATCCTTCACTTCTCAATCTCTCTAGATATCAATCTAATATTCCTAAGATTCTCAATCATTACCTCATAATTCTTATAAATCACAACTTAACTATATCTTTTGTTCCCTTCAACCCCATTGCTTACCTCTAATAACATTTTTTCTTTCACACTTCCTAAACTTGAATGCGTGGATTAATAAGTAATTTAACTTTTCAAAATTTTAACTAAATAAATAAATTCCTTTTTGAATTAAATAAGTTATAACATAAACCAATTTTAAAACTATTTCAATCTTTAAAACTTTTTCAATAAGATTTCAAGCCATATTAAAACTGAAAATCCTAATTAAAAACCCAAAAATATCTATCCTCGAATCCATTATTTTACTTACTTTAAAATTTTAAAAAGTACTCAAGCCATATTTCTTTTGATGAATTAATTAAACCAAACTCATTTTTAAAATCATAACCAAAACTTCCAAAATCCTTTGATTTTTACAAAAATTTCGATAGAACCTCCTCTAAAAAGAGTTTACTACCCTTCACGGATTTTCTCAATTCAACCTCAATCCAACAAAATCAGTATTTCAATTCAACATTTTCAAGTTTGTCATTCAAAGTCAATCATTATCAATTTCAATCTAAAATTCAGCATCAACATGACCAAACATCATAATATCTATCTTTCAAATATACAACATATTCAATTACAGTAGAAAATCATTTACATCACAAGTATTCATCCATTTGTATTAATCTACTAAACTTGTCAGGTATTCAAAGTCTAAAATATTTTTATTTTAAAATAATTTCCTATCTCAATGTCAAAACTCAGCACTTTTCATGCACACGTGTCATCCATGCACTCTTCGTGCCTGCCAATCGCAACCTACAGTTTGATCCTGCCACCTGCCAATGGCAACCTGCGTTTATTGGTGCATTTTAAGGTGGTCAAATGCTGATCATGTCCGCATGCAGGGGACAAGAAACATGTTTCGAGACATGATTCTCTCTCCGTGCCAAACGCAGTTTGCGTTTTGCTCTGGACACAACTTTTTCGTTTTTCGTTTCCATCAAAACCTAATCTGTATTTTGAGGAGGTCTCACCATGATAGTTCCACATTTGTGCATCACATGCCATGCACCAATATACTAGGATATCACCATTTATTAATCCATTCATAAATTAATTTCTAAATAAATGTGGATTTCAAATCATTTTTCATAAATAAAATTAAAGCTATAATGGTCATACCACGACGCATGAGCCATGGAGTGATCGAATGAATTGAAATGTCAGTCAAGGCAAGTGGGACGTTGCGAGATTTGTAACAGAGTCATTACTTTCACAACCTTATCCCAAATTAATAGTAATATGTTTTAATGTGTTTTTTCTAAAGTAAATAATTACATTAATGAACACAACTTATATTCTTATTCTTTTTATTATTGATCTTAATTAGATTAAATCAAATTATTAATCGGTTCTTGGTAATAAAATAAAGTGGGCAACAATAAGATTGAATTCAAAAATAAACTTATAAAAATAACAGTGTATTTTCATTAATTTTATATAAAATAATATAAATATTTTAATGATTATAGTTTAATCTATATAAACATAACATTTATAAATCATATAAATAAACATTATAACTAAATCTAAACAATGTATTTTCATTCTTTAACATTTCATTAATTTTTTTTCAATTTTAACTTTTAGGATCTTCAATAATGTTTCACTATAGTAGCATTTATGAATAAAAACAATAGATACGTCATCACATATTCTTTTAGAATTTGGTCATTATTAGAGCTAAATAATTTTTATAACATGACTAAGTTATAAATTCCAATTTTTCATGGAATTAGTAATTTTTTTATTTCACAAACGTTTTATAAATTAGTATCTATGTTGTAATAATTTAAAATATAAGTAAAAATGAAGATGTAATAATTTTTTTATTCCACAAATGTTTTATAAATTAGTATCTATGATGTAATAATTTTTTTATTCCACAAATGTTTTATAAATTAGTAATTTATTCAGGTAATCGACAACTTGATCGGGGGATGGAATATATGCCACAAAAAGAGATTTCTGATTGACTGGATATCTAAAAAAATGAAGATCTAACTCTAGGCGCTTGCATCTACTATGCAGTATGGGATTAGCAGCTAGAAGACAAGCACTCTGATTAGTTTGAGCTACACACATGGCTCGGTATTCGACTTCTGTACTACTTCTACTGACCTTTGTCTGCTTGCTACTCTTCCATGATATCAGATTATTGCCTAGGTAAACACAAAATCCAGTGATGGACTTTCGATCCTCCAAGTCACCTCCCCAATCAGAGTCTGCAAATGCAAGAATCCTGAAGTTAGTGGATTTGGTAAAAACAATTCCATGTTCTACTGTACCTTGCACATAACGAAGTATCCTCTTCACACTTTTCCAATGTTTAAGGGTTGGATCATGAGCAAACTGAGACATCCTGTTCATTGTAAAAGTAATATCTGGTCTAGTCATCATTAAGTACTGTAAGGCTTCAACTATAGATCTGTACTTTGTTGGATTTTCAAATGGTTCTGAATCAGAGGAGTAGAATTTCGAATCTGTCAACATTGGCGTTGGCAAAGGCTTTGAATTATTCATTCCAGCCTTGAGTAATAGTTCCTTGGCATACTTCATTTGAGATATCAGAAGATCTCCATGGGGAAGATAAGTAGCTTTAAGACCTAAAAAATACTTGAACCTGCCAAGATCTTTTAAAGAAAATTTTCTATATAATTGAGATATTAAAGTTTCAATTTTATGTGAATTGTTTCCTGTGACTATAATGTCATCTACATACACTAACAAATAAGTCACATTAAAAAAATTGTGTCTAACAAATAATGACACATCTGATTTAGTACTTTTAAACCCAAACTTGTAGAGAGTATCTGCTAAGGTCTTGAACCAAGCTCTAGGTGCTTGTTTCAAACCATATATAGCTTTATTTAACTTACAAACTAATGAACTGTTATGATGAACATACCTTTGAGGCTGAACCATGTAAACATTCTCTTCAAGTATGCCATTTAAGAAGGCATTATCAAAATCAAATTGCCTTAATGGCCACCCCAGAGAAACTGCAATGGTTAACACAACTCTTACTATGGTTGGTCGAATTACTGGTGAGTAGATCTGTTCATAGTCTACATCTTCCTTTTGATGAAAACCCTTGCTAACCAGCCTAGCTTTATACCTAAGAATCTCTCCATTTTGATTTTTTCTTGATTGCAAAAATTCATTTGCTTCCTATTACTGTTGCATTAGCTGGTGGTTCTGTAAAAGTCCAGGTATTACACCTCTCTAGAGGCTGAATTTTTACGTCCATTGCTCTCTTCCAATGAGTGCAGTTAAGGGCCTGCTTAACTGTAATTGGTATACTGTAAACAATATCAACCACTTGTGTGTTGAAGGCTTTTGGCTTGTGTATTCCAGATTTGGCCCTTGTCATCATGGAATGGATGTTTGTAGGTGTAATGGAGGGTAAACCTCTCTCTAAGCCATTAACAGGGATAGGTGAATGGGGTTGAGGCAGAGGTGGGGGGTCTGATGTTTGTGAAATTGAAGGTCTGATGTGAAAGAGGAATCATTAGAGGTGGTGTTTGGTGGTTCTAGCAGGACAGAGGATGCTGGAAGAGAGGGATTTTCTGTAGAAGAGGGTGAGGATGAGGGTATTTATATTTCAAACTTAATGGATTCAGGAATATAATCTTGTGTATCTACAGTAAACTTGATTGCAGAACTAGAAAACATATAATGATAGGGGAATAAAGTTTCAATAAAGCTAACATGCCTTGCAAGGTAAACCTTATCATTCTTTGTCATGTACTTATAACCTTTATGATTAGGATCATAGCCAAGAAAAAGACAAATCTCATATTTATAGTCAAATTTAATATTCTTATATGGTCTTAAGAAAGGAAAGCATGCACACCCAAATACTTTAAAGAAAGTGAAATTTGGTGTATGGTGAAATAGAATTTCATAAGGACTTTTATTTTGTAACACACTAATGGGTAATCGATTAGTGATGTAAATAGATGTAATAAACACATCTTTCTGAAATTCCATAGAAAGATATGTTGTAGCTAATAGGGAAAGTCCCATTTTTGTAGTATGCTTATGCTTCCTTTCGACACTACTTTGTTGGTGATGTGTGTAAGGGCATGACATTCTATGTTGGATACCCTCAGTAACAAGAAAACTAGTAAAAGGTTTAGAAAGAAACTCACCTCCCTTGTCAGTTTGTAGGGATTTAATGTTGTGACCAGTTTGTTTTTCCATCAGTTTCTTATAATTTTGAAAGGCTAATAAAGTTTGAGATTTATTCTATAAAAGAAAAATAACAGTAAATTTTGAAAAACTATCTACAAAACAAGCATAATATTTATAACCATTCCGAAAAGTCACAGAGGATGGTCCCCATAGATGAGCAAAAACACACTGCAATGGTGCACTATACACAGTTTCAGTTTGGTCAAAATGCAATCTATGCATCTTTGCTAGAGGACAAATTTTACACTCCAGAATTTGTAATAGGAATAGAGCATTTATTCATGATGGTAAGCACAGTTTTCATGGCACAATGGCCAAGACTTGTGCCACAGAACAATATTACTATTCGCATTACATTGAGTATTGAAAGCAGTGAAATTAGAATTGTTGGTGACAGTAGAATTACAAAGAGCTTAATTGAAGTTGTCTAAACCAGGAACAACACCATGATGAAAATTAGAATTATAGCTTAAAGCAGTGTCCTGAGTATTAGGCTTAGGAACTCTGAGAGTGTCAAAGGAGTAAACTCCATTTCTAGCTATGCCCTGTAGGAGAAAGTCCTTGGTAGCCTGATCACGGATAACACAAAAATTAGACCAAAATTCAAAAAAAAAAAACCCATTTTCAGCTGCAAACCTAGACACACTTAGCGAATTCTGGGTAATTTAAGGGACATGAAGCAAATTCTTTAAACAAAAAGAGATATTAGCATATTTATCATAAAGAATAGAGGAGCCAGAATTCTTGATGGCAATACCTGTACCATTACCTACAAAGACTTGATTTGCGTCTGTGTTACTCGCAGAAAAAGAAAGAAGATTTGAAGGGTTTGGTGTGAGATGGTGGCTGGCACCAGAATCTGCAAGCCAGGATGCATCACTCAATGATGAGGATGGGACAGTAAGAAAGGCTATTGGTTGGTGGAAATTCGCGGGGTGAGGTGGTGGGTGCGCATTGATGTATGGAATTTGAGGTGTCTTAGAAGGATTTCCAGAATTGGGATTGAACGAATGGTCAAATCTGTGGTAGCAGTTCCATATCACATGCCCTAATCTTCCACATAGTTGACACTGCACTCTTGAATTGTTGTTATTGAAGCCAAAACGTCCACCACCATGGCCATTTCTGCCTCGACGGCCGCGTTGATTGGCGGTGGCACAGTTGTAATCAAAGCCCGATGGAGAATTTTGAACATAATGAGCAGTTGGTATACCAATGTCACGTTTTTTGAAGCGCTTGAGTATCTCTTCATGCGAAAGGAGAAATGCTTCAGCCTCAACAACTCGGAAAGATCATCTCTTTGCTGTGACGGAAGAAATATATACGGCATAATCTTCAGAAAGACCATCAATGATAGTTTGAAGGTGATCATCCTCTGGTACTTCATATCCCACAACAAACAAGGAATCCACAATTTTGTGAATTTTGGCATGGTACTCAGTTGTTGGACTAGTCTTTTTGTAGGATCGTAGTTGACTCTTGAGGCTTTGTACACGTGCAGAAGAGGCAGCTTGGAAGTATTCATCTATTTGATTCCAAACATAAAAAAAATTGGATAGATGAATGATTTTATTCTTGAAGGGGTTTGTCATCGAAGCTACCAGCCAGGTTGTGAGGATTTTATCACGCTGGCGCCAATTCTTGAACTCTTCTAATTCAGTGAATGTTTTCTTGGTGGCATCTGATATGAATTGTTCTGGAACCTTTGATGGATCAAAGTGAATTTTGAGTTCCAAACTTTTAATGGTAAAAAGTGCAAGATATCTCCAAGTTGAATAATTGTCTTCATCGAGTTTTTTAACAATGGGTGAGAAGGTCTTCTTTGTTGAATCTGATAGCGTGATTTTCATTGTGGATCTAATGATGAAATGGTAGCTCTTGATACCATAAAAGATGCAGCAAGAAACTATGTAGCAAGTGCTGGTTTCTTGACAGAAAAAATTAAGAGTAAAAATAAAGGGTAATGAAAAAATATTTCTTATTACTTTTCACACTAGAATCAAATACACGCATCATATATATATATATACATACTAACGCTACAATAGAATTGTTGACTAACTAAATTATGTTATTCCCTAAATATTTATCCTGACTCCAACTCATTCTTCTCACTCTTATCCCTTATAATATCATACATCTATTTTTTAGTATTATATTTTTTTTCTATAATTAATTTGATATATAGAAAGAATTACAAAAATTAATGATTAAAATAATTGCATATCATTTTTAAATGATTCTAAGAATATTTACATATTATATTTGTATATATATTTTTCTCTTCGTATATTACGATATATTTTTTTATATATTATTTTAGTGTTAGTAATAAATCACTTAATATTGAGTGATTTATTATTTAATAAATTTAGAGAGACGTGTGTGACATAAATAATTCATCAAAATACATTGTAAATAAAATATTTTTATTTAAAAAAATACAACCTTCATGAGACATATTATCAATATGCAAAAGATATATTATAAAGAAAAAAATATTATTTGTACATTAAAATCAGTCATTAAAATCAGTTATTAATGTATTTATGTATAAATATATGTAGTTTAATTTATTTTTAATATGTATTTTATATTGATGACTGACTTTGATGGCTGATTTTGGTGTACAGTTATCCCTTGGCGAACTTCCTTCAACTTTTTTAATTTCCGTGTTTTTAATTCATTTTAATCCATTAGTATATAGATCTACAAATAGTATATAGGAGTACACAAAAATACACAAATAATTAATATGATTTTTTCAAAAAAATTTTTAATTATAAATTAAAAAATAAACTATATATAACAATAATAATCATTATCATCATTTTTAAAAATATACAAATATACCCAAATAAATCATATTTAACAAGAATTATTTTAATTATAAGACCTATTTTATTTTTAAAAAACCCATGAATTCCAAACTTCCTATTAAATACTTATCTGTCTGATACTGCTATACACTATACAGTATTATCAAAATAAAGAGTCGGTACATTACACCCGGTTATTAAGCTTGTTAAACTCCATTCTCTCCCACTTGGCATTTTGAAAACTCTATCACCACTTACTCATACCAATTTTGTCGCTACCTGTGTCTGCTCCTAATAATATCTCTTTTTAAGTCTCCTGCCGCAGCAGCCAGAAGCACAACAAGAGTGTTCATCTCATCAAACACACCTTTTTGCGAGTGATGATGATGGGTCAATTCAAGGAAAAGCTTGTGAGTTTATACAGAAGCAGATGGCTGGTGTTTGTGGCTGCAATGTGGTTACAATCATGGGCAGGGATTGGGTACTTGTTTGGGAGCATATCACCAGTCATCAAAGAGTCCTTAAGCTACAACCAGAAGCAACTTGCCATGGTTGGTGTAGCTAAGGACCTTGGTGATTCCGTTGGCTTTGTAACTGGAATCCTCTGTGAGATCTTGCCCCTTTGGGCTTCTCTACTAGTTGGTGCTCTTCTCAATCTTATTGGCTATGGTTGGGTTTGGTTGATTGTTACTGCTAGAGTTCCAACTCTTCCCTTATGGGCTGTGAGTCTTTTCTTTCCCTTTCGATCTCTTTTCTTCTTCTTCTTCACCTTTGGATTTTGGATCATCAAGTAGTTAATTTCATTTCTACTAGTTTGACTTTTTCTGGTTTGGTTTGATTTCGTGATGTTACTGTCAATCATAATACGATGGTGTCTCTCTCTTGATTTTTGTTTTGATCAATCATCAAATTAGTCGGTCGTCAAATACTGATAAATTCTTCAAATTTGTTCTTTTCTTATATGTATCTCCTTTTTTTTTTAGTACCTATCAGTATTTTTTGTTTTTGGCCTGAGATTATCTGAACCACTGGATTTGGTTTTGATTGAAACCATCTTGTTTTATTGAGTGATGTTTAGTTTTTCAGTTTCTTGTTCCATTTATCTTTCTTTTTTTTTTCCTTGTTAAATTGGTACTAGTATGAGTCATCGTATCATTTCACTTATTAAAATTCAACTTTTTTTTCATAAATGAAACTTTATGACATGGATGGTCTGGAGTAAAGTTCTATACTGTTTCTTCAATCTTAAAAGGAAGGACTTTAATCGTAAAGGTGATGATGGTTCTGGAGTATTCTGGAATCAAAGTCTATGATTGCTCTTTACACCTCATAACCTATTGAATGAATATTCCATCTTTTTGCCTCATGAAAGGCCTGGGAATTTTCTTTCATTGTTTTATATATTCTTCTCCTTTGTGTAATACCAGACACTAGACATTACATTCTCTTTTTTCCTCATTTTTTTTATATTCGGCTTTGTAGTAAGGTGGAAACTCAGATGAAGTCGTTAAAATTAATAGTTGAAAACACTTGGATGACATGTCTGATTAAATTAGAACGATTCTGAACTATTAATTTCGCATGTGAGTGGTCACCTTGTAGTCAATGCATGATTTTAAATTTGGGTGTAAAGCATTATTGTGCAAGCATGATTGGTTACAAGTTGCAACTTGCATTTAAAACATTGAAAAGGATGTATGATGTGAAAAATGTGGTGATTAAACTACTAACCCAATATTTTGCAACTCATGAGTCTTGGTGTTGCATCTGTGCTGAACGGACTCTCTATTTTATAATCATTTCTTTCCTTGTAGCTGTCAAGTATCTTGTGTCTCACATGTGAGCACGTGACACATGATGACAAACATCGGTCAATATTTATAACAACAGATCTACCTTTCAGATGTTTGTACTACGGCTTTTAAGTTTCTGCTGTTCATTAGAGTACTCAAAATTAGAAAATAGAAACATATATGCATCAATCTTCATTAAGTTCGACATAACTATTGCCCAAGATTTCTTTAGATCATTAATAAACAGAGATCAAACATGGGAACAAGCTTAAAAGTTACCTTGCATAAAATTTAAGTTGGGCAAGTGGCAGTAGCTGAAATTTGAATACTTATAATTTAGTTACTAAAAGTAGTGAATTGTATACCGAAAACGAGTCACTTAAACATCCCCATTCCAGCTTTCTGGTAACTTATGGTGAATATATACATTAGTATTGAATCCTGCTAGTAATGGGAACATTAAGTTTGGTGGTTTATTAGAAAACTTACAACTGAAAAACTGGCTCTTCATTTTGTGAGCATAGTAAAGGTAAGATTGATACTGTCAACCAGAGGCTTGGATTTTGTTTGTTCCAGTTCAATAAAGGTTTTTTTTTCCTTGTTGCACAAACTCATTTGAATGCTGTTAATCTTTCAAAATGTTGTATAATATAAAGAACATAAGCGTATACAACTTTACTACATAGAGATTTTTTTCAGTTATTTTATTTATCAGATAACCCAAATAAGATGATTAGTTGTTATTTCTATGCAGATTTGTGTTCTCATATTCATCGGAACAAATGGTGAAACCTACTTCAACACAGTTTCTCTAGTATCTTGTGTGCAAAACTTCCCCAAAAGCCGGGGTCCAGTGGTCGGAATTCTGAAGGGCTTTGCAGGACTGAGTGGTGCAATCTTGACACAAATATATGCAGTGATCCATTCCCCTGATCATGCATCATTGGTATTTATGGTTGCTGTTGGTCCAGCATTGGTAGGAGTAGGTCTAATGTTCATTGTTAGACCTGTAGGAGGTCACAAACAAGTGCGTCCGACGGACGGCAAAAGCTTCACATTTGTCTATGGAGTGTGCCTCCTATTGGCTGCTTATTTGATGGGAGTCATGGTTGTCCAAGATCTAGTTTATGTGAGCAATCCTGTAATCATGACTTTCACAATCATCCTGTTCTTGATTCTCTTTGTTCCATTCATCATTCCTATCGCATTAGTTTTCGGTCCGGATAAAAAATCTCCAGAGGAAGAGGCACTGCTTCCAGAACCAGAGAATAAAGATCTAGGAAAGTCACCACAGGAATCCGAGGAAGTGCTATTAAGTGAGCTGGAAGACGAGAAGCCTAAGGAAGTGGACTTGCTTCCTGCATCAGAGCGGCGAAAGCGTATCGCGCAATTGCAATCAAAGCTACTCCAAGCAGCTGCTGAAGGAGCAGTGAGAGTCAAGAGGAGGAGAGGACCACACAGAGGGGAGGATTTTACTTTGAGACAAGCTTTGATTAAGGCAGATTTTTGGCTTCTTTTCATTTCCATGATCATGGGCTCGGGATCCGGCTTGACTGTGATTGACAATCTTGGTCAGATGAGTCAGTCTCTTGGATATGACAATACACATATCTTTGTCTCACTCATCAGTATTTGGAACTTCCTCGGCCGTGTCGGAGGGGGCTACATATCTGAGCTTGTTGTAAGGTACAAAACAGGTTTTACACTGATCAAACTATTTTATGTCCCTATCAAGAATTTTAATTTGTTGTTTGAACAGAGATCATGTCTATCCAAGACCAGCTGCACTAGCTGTATTTCAACTTATTATGACCGTCGGCCATCTTTTCATCGCGATGGGATGGCCGGGGTCAATGTATATCAGCACTCTACTGATTGGACTTGGTTATGGAGCTCATTGGGCGATTGTTCCGGCCACTGCCTCTGAATTGTTCGGGTTGAGAAACTTTGGTGCATTGTACAATTTCATCACTCTAGCAAACCCTGCAGGAACACTTGTCTTCTCAAGTCTTATAGCAAGCAGAATCTATGATTATGAGGCAGAACAGCAAACTCAAGGAGATCATCATTTTCCAAATTTAGGATCGGTCATGGCGCGTGCGCTTAATGATGGCAAGCCACTAACCTGTAATGGCTCCATATGCTTTTTCATAACTTCCATGATCATGTCTGGACTCTGCATCGTTGCAGCAATCTTATGCATGATTCTTGTGTTCCGAACAAGGATCGTTTATGCAAACCTATATGGAAAATCTTCTTCCCGCAACCTCCGATAAATCAAGTTTTCTTGTAATAAGCTCCACTTTTTTGTGTTGAATTCTTGCTTTCAGAGACAAAAAAAGTAAAGTATATTTTTTTTTTCTTTGAAGTTTGTTAAAAGTTTTTAAAATATTTTTAAGTTTTATTTTCTTTTAATTTTGTCTTAAAAGTTTTCGAATTGCATCAAATATATCCTGATAGTTAATTTTTTAAAAAATTTAGGATCAATTCAGCAACAATTTCACAAAAACAATCTTCAACACAAATAAATTGGACATAGTTGTCATGTATTATTATTGGATTAGTCTTAAATTTTTTGAAAATTTAGCTATCATGGATATATTTGATACAAATCGAAAATTTCAGAGACAAAATTAAAATAAAATAAAATTTATAGATATTTTTAAAATTTTTGACAAACTTCATAAACAAAAATATATACTTTACGCCAAGGAAAAAAAAAAATGGGAGTTCGGACTGCCTGTTTGGCTGTTTCAGTATATTTATTTACAGAAGGTGTATGAGGGTGGATACCAAAGAAGAGAGAGTTTAACAACAGGAAAGCCATGTTTGGCCGAATACCATAGTTGTGACTTGTGAGTATTCTTTTTCTCATTATTTGAGTTGTATACTTGTATGTTTTTCCTTTTTGAAGCTAATGTTTGATTGGCTTAAATTTGTTGCTTAGAAAACTAAATATTATGTGCAAGTGGTTCTGCTGAGGATGTGCGTGTGCTATAGCTGATGAAGCATGGTTACAAAATATTTGCTCCTTTTTTTTTTTTGAATTTATATTTTCTAAGGAGTGAATCATTGTGTATAATTATATACATCCCTTGTCACCAAAAATTATATACATCCCTTATTAATTTATGGCCAAAGTAGCTTATATGACTAGGCAAAAGATCAACCCGAATCAGGGCACGTGATCTGTGTTAATAATGGATATGCATTAAGTCAACAATTTAATGTTTTTATGAACACGTTTTTTTTGTTAACACAGAAAACGTAGTCTGATAATAGTCTGATAATATAATTTTTTGGAGATTATTTTAATAAAGATATTTATATATGTTATGTTATTATTGGATATTTTTATTAAACTGTTTAATAATTTATTTTTTAATAAATCAGAACAAAATCGGTTTATTATAACAATAATAATAAATTTAATTATTGTATTATAATTATTAGATTCAATTTGATCCAATTAAATTATACAATCTAAACTAAATATTTTTAAATTTTTTGATAAAAAAATAAATATATTTCTGATTTTTTATTTTGTGAACATTTAAATTCTTAAAAATTTAAAAATACAATTAAATCTCTAAAAAAAATAGGTTTATTGTTATTGTTATAAAAAAATCGATTTTAAATTAATTTTATTCTAATTTATTAAAAAAATTTAAAATACCCAATTTATTAAGCCTCTTTATGAAAGCATCTCCCAATTCTTTTTGTCTAAGATTAGGACCTATTCCGAGTCTCAATTATTTTGCAATGATTCATCAATAAATGAATTTAATAATCAAATCCTATCTTTGCAGAGGTTGATATTTTGTTCAAAATGTGGGTTGTGTGAAAATCTTAAATTGCATTAACTAAGGAAGCGTATGTTATAAAGCCATAGTTAGAGGTTTTATTATTATTTTTTTCTATTTTTTAACAAAGAAAAAGATGACAGAAAGTTGAACAAACAACACACTGCAACTAAGTCAACTCGTGAGCCTAAATTGTTTATATATTATTTATTATAATTATTTATATTAATACATATATTATGTATTTTATATTTTTAATTTACAATATTATAGATAATTTAGA
>NC_029772.3:1009056-1010089 GCF_000817695.3 Arachis duranensis
ATATATAATTTTCGTATATAATTATAATAAAAAACATAATTATAATTGATAGATAAATAATATATATTAAGTTATAATTTTTATATATAGAGCTATAAATTATGTTATGTTATGAGTTTGTTTGTAAATTTTTGGTGAGTCCAATTTAAACTTTACAAATAAAAGACTTAATTATTAATAAGTTGAGTTGTGAGATAAATTTGAGTTTAAATCTTTTTAACTATACCTAATTTTTCAACTATATAACACAAATATAAAAGATGGGATCTATCTTTTCATCCCTCACTTTTTAAATAAATTAAGCACAAACTTTTTAGATACCAAAATTTTTTTTATTTAACCAGACTTGATTCGATTCGTCTCAGTCTTAAGTATCCTAATTATATGTTAGAGACTTAATTACTAATGCGATTTTTTTTTACCGATTTTTTTTTATTTTATTTTAAGTTTGTTATTAACTTATTATCACAGTGAGAGAAATTAAGTTCTGAGAGAATAAACTGACACACATATATAGTGAAGTGGTTGATGAGTAAACTATTTTTTTGTTTTGCTTTTTATAATGGGTGCAGTCTACCATTTTATTCTAATTGACAAAGTATAGGAGAACAACACTCATTTTGAATAATATAAACAACATATTAAAAAAAATGTTAAATTAATTTTAAAAAATTAGATTTTTAATTAATTAAATTTATTTAAACCCTAATTCTATTTTCATTTCACTCATGGAAGAAAGAAAGCTCCAGAAATCCTAATCTCTCTCTCTCAAGCCTTTCACATCGTGCCGCCCTCTCCTCAAAGATCACAGTCACTTCGTTCGTCGCACCTCCATCCTAATTTCCACCTAAAATAAAAGAAACATTCAATACATCTGAAAATAAAAAAACATCCACATAAAGAAAAAGAAACATACATTTAAATCAAAGAAACATCCAACTATAAAAATTTAAAAAAAAAAGAAGAAATATCCACCAGAAGAGGAGGACGAAGTAGAGACGGGATGATGCGGCGTCGCAGTGCGGGTATGCGA
>NC_029772.3:1010190-1052905 GCF_000817695.3 Arachis duranensis
TGCGGCTGTGCGCGGCGCAGTGGAGCGATGGACAGCCTTCTCACTCGTAAGAAACGCGCAGCTGTTAGGAACAGACGCACAGTACCACTGTGGAGAGCAAGGACAGAGGTGGAGATGCGACGGTATGGTGTGGAGGAGAGGCAGCGGTGCGACGTGAAGGAGAGACGGAGCCGTGTCTATATTCTGGGCGAGGTGGTGATGGCAGTCTATCGCAGCTTCTTAACCGCGACGGTGACGGCATTTTAGAGGAGGCAACGGGGGAGACTGCGATGAAAATATTGTTTAAGATTTGGTGTGGATGAAAATAAATAACGAAAAAAAATAAAAGTTAAAAGTGAAATTAGATTGGAATATTTTTCATAGTTATTGAACTTAAAAATACAGTCTATTATTCATGTTATTCACACCCACATTGTCTATCCAACAGAATTCAAAAATTAAATATCTTAGATACACCCTAATATATTACATATGCATAAATATACATATATCTAGGATATTATGCACCCGAGGTAAAATTAAAAAAAAATTAGAATATCCAAGTTATGTTAATCGGATTTGATTTTATTTTTTTTTTATTTCATCTAACCAGATCAGATGGCTATAAGGTAAAAAAGGTCATTAGCTCATATGTTTCCAATTTTACAAAACGTACCCAAACCTTTTCCTAGTAACAAATTTTACCTTTTCACTTTTCGGTTTTCACCACTCAGGCACTCACCATTGTTTCATTAGCATGTTGCACCGCAAAGCTTGGTTTAGTGGCAATTATGTTTGCTTTACTAGGAGGTGCATTGGGTTCAAATCTTAGTTAGGTCTAGAAAGTTGACATATGGAAGCTATTGAAAAAGGGAATGGGTGTGTGTAAGAGGTACTTGACCAAAAAAAAAAAAGCATGGTTATTAAGTCTGGTTCGACTCAGTCGGTTCAAAAGAAAATTCGATCATTTAGTCGGACTGAGCCGCTTGTGAACCGCTTAAGCATCAGATCCGCCAAAAACCAGGTCGACCCGTTCGGTTTTCAGTAAACTGGTGACTCGGCCGGTTTGTATGACTCTAACTCTTCTGCCTCACCTCACCTTCACCCTCAGACTCTCAAGGAACGTCACTCTCATTCTCAAACTATCTCTTCTCTCCTATTGCCACTAGCCCACTAGAGTCTCTCTCAGTCTTACTAGAGTCTCGTTTCAGTCACACTCGTTAGTGTCTCGTCGTTCGTCTCGTCTTGTCGCCGGCGTCTCAACTTCTTGCTGCCTTCCCTGAGCTCCTCGTCGCCGGCGACAGAAGCAACTCGTGGGGTCGTTCGTCGTCTTCTGGTTTCGGGTCTTCGCCGTCGCCGTGGACCGTTGGTGAGTCCCTGCCTCATCGCTTCCCCTGATCTGTCTTTTCCAGATTTCACTTCTCCCTGTATTTTGAGATGTTGAATTGCTAATCAATTAAGTTGCCTTGTTGCTGAACTAAATGTTGCTGTAAATCATGAATGAAGTAGGATTTGTTGAATCTGTTGCTATAAGTTGAATTTATTGCTGTAAGTTGAATTTATTGCTAAAAATATCAATGAGCTAATTTTTTTGGTTGATGAAAATCATTATGAGCAGGGACAGATACATGGGGGGCAAGTAGAGGCCTCCCCCCAACTTAAAAAAAAAAAGTAGTAGTCACTAGTTAGAAGCCCAACCTAACATAAATAAAACATTAAAATTTAAAAAAATCCCTAAAACTAATTCTGTTTCTTCACCTTTCCTATTCTTTTCTAATCCTTTTGTTTCTTAGAGCATCTCCAATGGAGAAGTCCAATTACTATTTAGTCAGAGAAAAAAGGAATTGGACCGTTGGAAGGAACTAACGTGAGTTCCTTCACGTTTTTCAAGAAGAGAGAGAAGAGGGAGTCCCTCTAAATGGAGACTCCTATTAACCAATATATAATTAACAAGTGGCAAGTAAAATAAAAAATAAATAATTATATAAAATATTAATTAATTAAATAATTATATTAATTAATTAAATAATTATATTATATAATTAAATAATAATTAATTTTATAATAATTATAATGACTAATTAAATTAAATAACCGTTAAAAACTAGCCGTTACTATGTTACTGTTATTGTTAATAAATTAATATTTTATTACTCTATATATACCACTTAGATACACTTCTATTCTCACACTATCTACTACTCTTCTTTATCTTCTTCCAATTTTACGAAATCAAAGTTCTGCTACTATTATTTTTTGTTCGAAAAAATGGATCAAACCAACTCAACTCTTTCTTCAATTACTTACAAAACTTTCCTCAAATTCCAAATACCCAACAATCTCAAACCTCAAACTCTCAAGTTCCAAATCAAAATTTCACACTACCAATTGAAAGAGGACTTGATTGAACACATATGGTAATTTCACAATGCTTGTCGTCAACTATAGAGTTTAATTATGTTTTTCTTTATATTAAGTAATTTTACAAATTAGTGTAACCCCGAATTATATATTGTGTATTATTGTTATATATGAATTTATTTAATATTCATATCTTTTAATAGTGAATTATTTTTAAATTTAAATATTTAAATTACATTATTGAAAAAAATTAATTACATTAATTTTAAGTATTTTAATTAATTAATTAAGTGGGACCACAACAGGGACTAAAGTTAGTTCCTCCTAATGGAGAAGAGAGAGATGCTTTGAGTTCCTATTTACTGTTTATGACGCAAAAGCTGATGTGGAGTTACTTTTTATGACAGGTGGGCCATAAACAGGAACTGGGATGAGTTCCTTACTGGAGATGGTCTTAACACCGTAACACGCGCCGTCCTCAGTTCTCAGTGGGTCATATCACTGCGATACTGCCATTGCCCATTGCCGGTCTCTAGTAAAGTCAAGGTATTTATTTTATTTTTCAATTCTTTTATATAATTACATAAAATTATTAATTAACAAAGTACATTGTTTTATTATGGAATAATTTAATTTTATTCTTTTGTATTTACATAGACAAATTATTGATCTATTTTTAAGATTTATTCTTTCTTTTTTTTTATTTTTTTTAATAAAATTGATAGTAATTTAATGAAAAATTATTATTATTGATATTTAATTAATAAAATATACTTAGACTTTGTTTATTCATGTAAGTATATAATTATTTGAGTTTTTTTTTCAGGTAAAAAGAAATTAGAACATTTTATGATGAAAAAGCAAAGTAAAATTGATGCAATTTTTAAGAGAAAGGTTACTGATAATGTTGGAGTTCAAACAAGCCAACCCTCTAATCCTATTTCACAAGAAGGTCAAGTAAGTGAGCTCTCTAATTTTACTCAAAATACATATCAACATGAAACCAAAGTACCAAGATTAGAAAGAGATGTTGATATCTCTTTACTAGAAAGGGATCCAGGAAAGCGACGTCCAATTTGGCAGTATAATGTCAATGAACGTGATAAGATTCGTAGAGCATACATAATAGCTGTGCCATATCAACCAACAAATATTAACTATCCAGCTTCTGGTAATAACAATCATCGTTGATATTTTCAATCTTCTTGGTTTAAGAAATTTTCAAGTTGGTTAGAATATTCACCAGAAAAAGATGCTGCTTATTGTTTGCCTTGCTACTTGTTTGGTAAACATTATGGTGCTCGTAATGATGGAAAAAATGCATTTTCAGAGTTAGGATTTAGTAACTGGAAGAAAGTAAATAACGGGGTAAATTGTGCATTTGTATGTCACGAGGGTTCTATTCCTAATTCTCCCCATAATTTATGTGTGAAATCTTGTGATGATTTAATGGCTCAATCTAAGCATATAGCCAAAGTTCTTGATAGGCATAGTGATGAAACTATTACAAATAACCGTTTAAGGTTGAAGACATCTATTAATGCTATTCGATGGCTTGCATTTCAAGCATGTGCATTTAGAGGCGATGATGAAAGTCTTGGATCTTTGAATAGGAGAATTTTATTGAGTTAATTAAGCTTTTAGCTTTCTGTAATCAGAATGTTCATAATGTTGTCCTTGAAAATGCTCTTGGAAATGCTCAATATATATCTCCCAGTGCTCAAAAAGATATATTGCATATCTTTGCTAGAAAAGTGCGTGCAACAATTCGAGAAGAAATTGGTGATTCTAAATTTTGTATAATTATTGATGAAGCAAGAGATGAGTCAAAGCGAGAACAAATGTCTGTAGTTTTGAGATTTGTAGACAAGCACGGTTGTGTTCAAGAAAGATTTTTTGATCTTATACATGTTTCTGATACATGTTCTTTGACATTAAAAACAGAAATTTCATCAGTTCTTTCTCGTCATAATCTTGATGTCCAAAATCTTAGGGGACAAGGGTACGATAGAGCTAGTAATATGCGTGGTGAATGGAATGGATTGCAAGCTCTATTTTTGAAAGATTGCCCTTTTGCTTATTACATTCATTGTCTTGCTCATCGATTACAATTAGCACTTGTTTCTGTAGCCAAAGAAGTTTGTTATGTTCATCAATTCTTTTCAAAACTTACACTAATTGTGAATGTTGTGACTGTTTCTCCTAAATGTCATGATCAGTTAAGGGTTGCTCAAGCAAATAATGTTGCAAACTTAATTACCAATGATCAAATTGTGACAGGTAGTGGACTTAATCAAATTGGTACTTTGCAAAGAGCTGGAGATACTAGATGGGGGTCTCATTTGAATTCTGTACGTAGCTTGTTATGCATGTTTGATGCTACTTGTGAAGTTCTTGAAAAAAAGCACCGAAGAAGGTAATTTCTCCACTCGTGGTGATGCTAGTGCTGCTTATGATGCTATCACATCCTTTGAATTTGTCTTTATTTTGCATTTGATGAGAAATATTTTGGAAGTTAGTCATGATCTTTGTCAAGCTTTGCAACGAAAAAATCAAGACATATTGAATGCTTTAACTCTGGTTTCTACTACGAAGACTTTAATCCAAAGAATGAGAGAATCAAGTTGGGAGGCTTTCATAAAAGAAGTTATATTATTTTGTGAGAAACATGAAGTTGAAGTTCCTGGTATGAATGTATTGCATATTCCTAAAAGAGGCCGAACTCGCAAAATTGTTGATCAAATTTCAGTAGAGCATCATTACCATGTTAATTTATTTCTGGCTGTAATTGATACACAATTGCAAGAGCTTAATGGAAGATTCAATGATAATATGATGGAATTGCTTACTTTAAGCTCAACTTTAGATCCCAGAGATAATTATAAGTTCTTCGGTGTCAACAAAGTATGTGAATTAGTAGAACGATTTTATCCAGGTGACTTCAGTGACCAAGAGAAATTTCACCATTAGAATGCAAGCTCAACATTATGAACTTGATGTTCCTAATCATGTTGAATTAACTAACTTGTGCACAATTTCGGAGTTATGTCAAGGATTAACGAAGACAGGAAAGTCTTTAACATATCCTTTGATTGATCGTTTGATTCGCTTGGTATTAACTCTCCCTGTTTCAACTGCTACAACTGAGAGATCTTTCTCAACTATGAATATTGTGAAGAATAGATTCAGAAACAAAATGGAAGATGAATTGCTTGCTAATTGTCTTTTGATTTACATTGAGAAGAAGATTGCTGAAAGATTTGACACAGATTCTATTATCGATGAATTTTATGATACGAAGAATCGACGTGTACCACTTCGTTAGTAAAAGGTACACTTTTTTGCACTTTAAATATATGTTTTCAGTATATTTTTGTAATGCATCTTACATTATAATTTATTTGCATATATTTTTTTATATTATATATATTATTGGCCCCATAATAACATTCCTGGATCTGTCCCTGATCATGAGTTGAATTGTTATTGATTATCATCACCAAACATTGAATTTGTTACTGACTAAATAATCACTTAGCTAAATTTTTTGTTGCTGTAAATCATCTTTGAAGCTAAATTTTCGGTTGATGAAAACTATCATAAGTGAATTTGTTGTTAAAATTATCAATGAGTTGAATTTGTTGCTGTAAGAATAAATTTGATTCTTAGTATTGATACATTTGATTCTTGCATAGGCAGTATTTGGTCAAGTTCTAAATTTTTCGGATAAAGATATAAATGCCAATTTTGAGATCAGTCCTGTTACTAGATTTACTTATTGTATTATATTTTGCTCTTTTGATTTAAATTGAGAAAGTATCCTGTACTCATGATTAATTTATTTTTTATTTTTGCATCATTAGTTATGTTTAAGAATTGATACTTAATTGTTATTAATGTGTTTGTGAAGACATGCTTTTGAATTTTTTATTTTAACTTTTTGTTTATTTTTGTAATTTTATATTTATATTTAATTGTGACCGGATCAACCGGTTCAACTAGTAACTTACTGGTTGAACCAGTAATTCGATAACCCAATCGTATGATCAAATCGTTTACCGGTTCGGTTCCGATAACTATGGCCTTGTGTATTTGGTGGATGTAGCTTAACATTTCTTAGATTTGTTTACAAAGGAGGATGGCAATTATCCTTGCAGCAAACATGTGTTCCATTACAAGTTCCAAACCAGCTCATGGGATCAAAACCTTTGATTTTGTGGGTATGTATGTGCTAAAAATTCAACAACATAATTGCACCTAGCAATAGGTCATTCATTTATTAACAGCTTCAACAATATAACAGATAAAGAGCAATCCAGATCTAATATTGCACTGCCTCCTTCGGAACCTTCGTCGAGTCGCAGGCAGCTTATAGTCGATGTTGGTACTTCATTGGTTACCACGGCGTGCCAGTGTGGTTTCTCTCCATCAATGGTGTGGGCAGAAGAGAAATCATCTGACAAAGAGGATGATGATAACAAAGGGATTGTTGGGGCCATCACATCATTATTTGATCCTAATGAGAAAACAAAGAAAGGGAAGGTGTTGCCAAAGGCTTACTTAAAGTCAGCGAGAGAGGTTGTGAAAACACTGCGTGAATCTTTGAATGAACCACCTGATGACATTGCCAAATTTAGAAGAACTGCAGACGCAGCAAAAGAGTCAATTAGAGAGTATTTGGGGAGTTGGAGGGGGAAGCAGATCGTTGTTCAAGAAGTATATACTTTCTTTCAACTCTAAGTGCATTCTGTTTAGATCTACTTTTGTACAAGAAGAAAAATGTTTATATTGATTCATTTTTCTTGTATAAAAGTAGATCTTTTGTTAATAAGATTATGCATCCCAAATTATTACACAAAAGACAAGTTATTCTATTACTACTCGTTATCAAATATATTATCATGTTTTGGGTTGATTGCTTGCAGGAATCATACGTTATGCTGGAGAAGGCAATTAGATCTTTGGCGAGTTTTTACTCGAAGGCAGGGCCATCTGCACCACTGCCAGAGGAGGTTAAGTCTGAGATATTGGACTACCTAAATATTACTGAGGAATTTTTGTAGACCATCGTTCAATAAATCACTGTTTCAAACCAGGACACCTTATGGTATATAATATTTACTTCGAAAATCGTTAGATGATAATATAGTCAAATGTATAAAAAATTATCTAACATTCTTAACTATCAATTTCACATGAAAATAATTACAGTTTGCATGTAAATTGCCACTTTAATTTTAGACCCTTATAAGGAGGGTGTTGTTTAGATATATGATGATTGTTATTCTTCCTCGTTAAGATTAACATTTACAGTTACTAAGGTAGGGGGCGGAAAATAGAATCAAGTCTCTAGCACGACAGACAAAGGAGTATGCTGAATGCACTGGTTAAGAAAAAGCGAGACAAGAATAATTAATTTTATTTCTATATCCAAGAGTAAATGTGTGCTACAATATGGGTTTACAGAGGCCAGTAACTTTTATGACAAGTACAGGCAAACAGTACTGGCTCTTATCATCTCTGACATCTATTCTAAGCACCTTCATTGTGGATGAAAGTGTGTGAAGAACTATGGAAGTCCGCTTATATAGTAGTAGTTCAATCCAATTAACTTCGTGACAAAACTCCTTTTGAACTGCACACATAAAAAGGATGCACAATGAACATATTTAACAAGTAAATTTGATATATTCTCATTCAGATAAAAAAAATAAACTGTACGATTGAACGGAGAACTGAGAGCATATTTTTAATTCAGTACTTTACCAATTTTCTTTGTCACTTTAGAGGAGCATGATCATTTTATGAAAGAATGAGGCAGAAAAAGTAACGATTTCGAAATTCCAGCAGAATTATATAGTGGATAAATAAGATTTTCATTATAAAATAAAATCGGGTTCAAAGATATCAGACCTTGGTATTGTTCCACGGCGACGTGGATCGTACTCTGTTGCTTGTCGAAGAGCCCTGGCAAAAGCTTTGAAGGTTGCCTCAATAATATGATGGGAGTTTTTTCCGGCAAGCTGTTCACAGAGGAATACATATGTATTCCGTTAACAGGTTGTTAGACTTGTAATAAAAGAATAAAACCAGAGAAATCTTAAGTTTGAAAATGTATTCAACAAATGAAGACCATGGAAAGAACCATGAGGCAAAAAGAACCTATATGTTCTAACCCATGTAGCTATGGCACCTATATTCAACATCTATAATAATTATACTTCTGTGACAATATGCAGAACTATACTTCCAAATGCAATTTCTATAGCTGATTAAAATGACAAAGAGCTGATGTCTCAATACCTGCCGAATGTGAAGTGTCATACCAGAAGTATTCACCAAGGACTGGAAGAAATGCTCCACCAACTACATACAGGATACTAAGAGTATTCATCAATGAAGAATATATATAAAGGGAAAAGTAGAGCCAACAGCAAATACAATAAGAGTGTCACATTAAAATAAATCTATGCTGGAAAATTTAGGGGCTCAGCAATCTAAAACTTATTCAATAAAATTCTAAGGGCAAATTCTAGGCTCAATGATGAAATAATCAAATGAAAGTGAGACCTGAGTGTCATATGTCCCAACCCTCTGGGTAGGGATGTCCAAATTATAACCTAAATGTGGCCGGCCAGATAAATCCTGGACAAGGTTAGGAAGAAGGATGTAAGTATTAGAACGAACAAATTTATTTGAGGCAATAATCTTACAACAAATGGAAACATAATTCACACTTGAAAATTCTAATTACAATTCAGTAGCCTTGTATGCATTTATTGCTTGAGAACGCATGAGCCTCAATACAAAAGCTAACTGAACTTCAATGGTCCAAATTATTTTTATGTACATTAATCAGCATGACAATTCTGATTGTTTAATTTGCAAATGTAATACCAAGCCTACTCCAATTATCATATGCCTAAGCAAAGAAAAAATCACACTTTCTCCCCTAACAATAAGAAACAACTAAGTGTTGTCCCACTGTACGGGATTGATACATGGATTAACATCACCATGTTCTATAATGAATCCTATTCACATATTTAAATTTTAAACTTTGAATAATGCTTAATGATCATTTCTGCAAGTGGTATGCAAATTACCAGTGAAACGTGTATTAATGCTTCATCAAGTGGAGCAGAGAAGTCACCAAACCGATTAATACCCTTCCTATCACCAAGAGCCTGTAGCAAAGCCTGAAGATGGAGTAATAGACAACACTTAGATTAAACATAATAGTTAAATGCAAAAATCATTTAAAAAAAAATGCATAATTATAAATCTAACTATTTTAAGGTAAGAAACTGAGAACTAACATATATACTGTTGCCATCAATGACTTCGACGTCATTGTGCAAGGAAAAGATGAAGAAAAATATCATATAATGAAGCATGTTACAGTTTCTAGGAACAGACCAAAAAAAAATGAAAACACAGTTCATATAGCTGGTGTTTGCAGTACCGTTCCAATAGCAAGAGCAACATCTTCGTTAGTGTGATGATCATCAATATGTGTGTCACCTGTAGCCTTGACATGTACATCGAACAGCCCATGTGAAGCAAGTTGCTGAAAATACACAAGTCATAGTCATGTTTAGTTTCTGTGACTCATCTTTAGCAGCCATGATTTTTATTTCCAAGTTAGAAGGAAGCAAACTTTTTATGGACAAAATCAACTATGAAATTTAGAACAAAACTTCATCAACAGTTCTTGAAGTTGTGAGCTACCAAGAAGTGTGCTTGACCAGTAATTGAAATTTCAAATTACATTCTACCAATGAAGCAAACATAAATTTAAACTACTAACATCAAGCATATGATCAAGGAAGGGAATTCCAGTACTACTATCAGCAACTCCACAACCATCCAGGTTTATTTTGACCGAGACATTAGTCTCCTTAGTGACCCTTTTCACCTCACCTATTCTAGCACCTGAAAATGATGAATTAAGACATTCAAATTCAATGAAAAGCCACTACTTGATGAGAGAAAAAGGAAAAAGGAAGAAAGCTTGAGGTTTTGCGTTGACCTGAGTCAACTGGCAAAGCTGATGTAGCTGGAGAGTTGTTGTCTCTCACCAAAGCAGCACAAGAGAGGTTTATGAGAGGATCCATTCGGGTGAGACTGCAGTGATTCAGTGAAAAGATTGAAGCTTTGGAATGTAGGGATGTTGGGTTCAGCGTCCTCTGAAAACACCTAACCCTAGATTTGAGAAGCAGGGATGAAGGGCATTTTGGAAGACACGGAGGTGCAGACAGCTCCATTCAGATTTCAGTAACGAATTTCACCAACACATTCAACTTTCAGCAACAACTTCAACTTTCAGCAACAAAATCAGAGTGCAGTGATGAATTACATCAACCAAATTGAATCAGAAAGAACGGGAATTTGTTGGAACTCACCAAATCGGGTTGCAAAGGAAGCTGACGAGGAGGAGGACCCTGACGGCGTTGCTCGAGGCAACAAGACGACAACAAAGACCAGCCCACCAGGACCTGCTGCCTCTGCTGCTGGCGACGACGAGCGCAGGGAACAATAAAAAATCAACAAAATCACTTCGTATTCATAATCTGCAAATCCAATTCAACAATCAACAAAATCATTCACAATCAGCAAAATAATTCATAATCCAATTCAACACTCAACAAAATCACTACATATTCATAGCCCAACTCATAAACCAATTCAACAATAAAATTAACAACAATAACATTTCAACCATTTTAAATTTCAAGTTCAACCTCTGCCATATTCTAATCAGATTCATAAATGAAACAACAATAAAATTAACAGAAATCACATCAATGAATCAACTTTGAAAAATTAATATAGAATATTATAATAACTGAAAAAAAAAAGCTTACATGTTGACCGTTGTTGCAGCGGCAGAATCGAGCAGCGCAGTGCAGGCACCAACACCCGCGGAAGAAAGGCGAGGGAGGGACGGAGGCGCGGCACGGCGAGATGCGAGCACTCACCAGGAAGCACAGCTGCAGGTAGAGAGGCAAGACGCGAGCAGTGGAGCACACCAGGCGTTGGGTGCAATGATGGTGGACGAGCAGAAGACGAGACAGAGGGAGCAAGACCTCTGGCGACGAGCACGCGAGGGACAACGAGCGGAGGAGACGCGAGCGTGCGGTGGATCCGGCGAGAGCACACGATGCGATGAATTCGGCGAGAGATGCGGCGAGGAAGGCGAGCGGCGATGGCGGTGAACCGAGGTGAGAGTGAGAGAGCTGGGGGAGGGGGCGATGCTGTCCCTCTGTGTGGGAGTGAGAGTGAGAGAGCTGGGAGTGGGGTGGGTTACTGAACTAGGCCTAGGGTTTTTTCCTAAATTCTGAAGCGGTTCGGGTTCCCAAAACCGGCCGGTTGGACGGGTTTTACTAGAACAGACTTGGTCAAACTGGTTTTTACAGATTTTTTTTATTCGGTCCTTTGATCTATCCGGACTGATTTTGTGCTGGGTCACCAGTTTTCCGGTCCGACTGGCCGGATTTGTCTGATTCTCACAAGTCATAACCATGTCCCCAAGCATCAAATGGAATCCTATTTGTGAATCTATCAATAAACATTGTGCGTCCATTCCAGAGAATTGGCACTTGCAGCTGCAGCATTTTCATTTCAAAATTCCAACAGACAAATCTTGAGCAACAAAATGTACATAAAAGCTCTCAAAATGAGGAAGAAGTTACTATCCTAAACGACCATAGAAGTGTTACAACAATATGATTCTACATCAAACATCAACCTGACATTAGTTACAGAAAGAAAAAAGAACAAAATGTAGACAAGCTGATAATTGTTGATACAATGGATGAATTTATTAGATCTGTCCCTTGAAATCAATAGAAAACTGATTGCTTACAAGGCATTGAATCTTTTGAAGAAAACATCAGCAGTACCAGAACTTTTCATCCAAACACATTTCACGTGATACGACGTCTTTATCCAAATTCTTTTCTCCCTCCAATACAATTTCATCCTTCAAATCAGATTTTACTTGCAAAGAACTCTCATCAGCATGATTGGGAACAGAACCAGAGACATCTACGACTTCATTTTTCTCCTTGGTAATTTTATCCACCTTCAAGAACCTCATCACAGGCATCATTCATATCAACCTCTTTAGAAGACCAACCATTATCTCCCACTTGAGATTAACGTCATCAGTATGCATGTGACATTTCCCATCAGAAACAGCTTGTGCCAGATTTTTCGCAGAATCAGGGTCCGAACATACATTCACCCAATGCGAAGCAGTAATGAATGATCACTAGAGTCATCATTCATCTCATTGTCAGGATTTGAATTTAGCATCATCGCTTCATTGAGGATCTTCCAGAGCTAAGGAATTCATATCCAACTTACAAGCCATATTAGGCTTAATAACAAATTCATCCCTAGTTTCCATTTTCTCAACATCCGATGGGAAAAAAAAAGTGAAACATGGGTACCATCAACTAGAAGTAATTAGCTGAAATTAGAGTTTAAAAAATGATAATAGAAATAGAATATGAAAAATCGTATAAAAAAAAGTATTTCTCTTTTACATAGAAAAAAAAATACATTAGATATAAAAAGATTAAGTAAACAAAAATAAAAATTTATAAAAAATAATAAAAATTCTGTATAATGAAATAACATAAATTTATTCTTTCTATGATGAGAATTCAGTTAAATTTTTTTATATTAGCAAGACACTGTATAAATTTTATATATAACAAATTTTAATACATAATTAAATTTGCATAATTTAGCCCATTTAATTTTGGAGATCACTTTAATAAAGATACAAAAAATATATTTTTTTTAAAGATGTATACATGTGTTATAATATAATTGAATATTTTTATTAAACTGGTTAATAATTTATTTTTTAATAAACTAAAATAAAATTGGTTTATTATAACAAAATAATAAATCTAATTGTCCATATTATAATTATTAGATCCGATTTTTTTAATCCATTTATATAATCGAAACTGAATTATATTTAAATTTTTTAATTAAAAAACAAATATATCTTTAAATTTTTATTTTGTAAACATTTTTTTATCAAAAATAGAAGAAAAAATTATATCATTTAAACTATATCTCATAAACTTATTTTATCAACATTTAAATCCTTATCCTTAATAATTTAAAAATATAATTAAGTTGCTAAATAAAAATCTAACTGTTCATACCCTGACCCAACGATAAAGGCCCAGGTCCAAATAAAAGGCCTAACCTGAAGGGTTACGCCTAGACAAAATACCGACCTTCACATAAGAAGTCGGTATCAACCACGACTTGGTCTGAAGAAGTCGGGTAAGAGGTTAGCTGGCAGATAAACACTCATTCAAATGAGTAACCGCCCCGAAAATCTCTCTAACCGCTTCATAAAGCTGTATCTTAACCTCCCCAAGATAATGGGGACGGTTAGCACCCTAAAGATACGGCACTACACCAACGGTGGTTATTGGCTCACCATGGAGTTCTCCTCCATCACACACTTGGGCCGCCAAACGCCATCCACCTATTTAATCTCCGGTTACCTACCGTAACATTGGCGCCGTTGCCGGGGACCCGCGAGATCATCCCTCGATGGCAGATAGATCCCACGAAGAAGGCCATGCCGAAACAGATTCTGAACAAGAGAACCTTGATATGGGTAATGGCAATGAAGACAACGACCAACACAGAGAGGATACCTCCGGAGTAAAGAATCCAAAGGTAAATTCCTCAGATGGGCGTGAATCAAAAAAGGACGGACCATCCCACATAGCTGAACTAATGGGATTGGTCCATAGCCGCCTGGAGCAATTGGAGCAAGAGCGGGAAAAACAGAAGGAAACCGAAAGGTACCTTAAAGAGGAGATGGAACGGCGAAAAGAGTTAGAAAGAAAACTCTTACAGCTAGAATCCTCCCTCAAGAATTCCCGCGACGAACAAGAAGATCAACTCCCGGGCGGAGAAGATCCTTTCAGCGAGGACATAATGAGGGCAAAAGTTCCAAGGAACTTCAAAAGCCCTGATATGGACCTCTATGATGGAACCACGGATCCGAAGCATCATCTAAGCAACTTTAAAAGTCGGATGTATCTAGCCGATGCCTCCGACGCTACGAGATGCAAGGCATTCCCGACCACCTTATCGAAAGCAGCAATGAAGTGGTTCGATAGCCTTCCCCCCGAGATCCATCACCAGCTTTGAAGACCTCTCAAGGAAGTTCTTGATGAGGTTCTCAATTCAGAAGGATAAAGTAAAACATGCACCGAGCCTCCTGGGAATAAAACAGGAGGTCGGAGAGCCTCTACGAGCCTATATGGAAAGGTTCAATAAAGCATGTTTGGAGATCCAAGACCTGCCCACAGAGGCAGTCATAATGGGGTTAGTCAATGGGCTCAGAGAAGGTCCCTTCTCACAATCCATATCAAAAAGACACCCCGTTTCTCTAAGTGATGTACAAGAAAGGGCCGAGAAGTACATCAACATGGAAGAGAATGCAAAATTAAGGGACCTGAGTTGGCGACCTGGACCCACTTCCTCATCCAAGGAGAGGGAAAGGGAAGCCAAGAAGAAGGAAGAACTCGGTCTCGAAAGGCCCAGGAAATATCACTCTTATACTCCTCTAAAAACCTCTTTAGTGGACGTATACAGAGAGATTTGCCACACTGAAAGGCTTCCACCCCCTAGACCTATTAAAAATAAAAAAGGGGGAAGCCGCGGCGATTATTGCGAGTACCATAAGATATATGGTCACTCCACTAACGACTGCTACGACCTTAAGAATGTGATAGAAAAGCTGGCTAGAGAAGGTCTGCTTGATAGATATCTCATGGAAAGGTCGGACGGTCACGGAAAGAGAAAGCGAGATGACATGGATAGAAGAGATCCACCTCCACAGACCCCAGAGAGACATATCCACATGATCTCAGGAGGGTTTGCGGGAGGTGGAATCACCAAATCTTCTCGCAAAAGACATCTCAAGAGAGTCTATCAGGTTGGGGAGGAGACACCCGACCTCCCCACCATCTCATTCACAAAAGAAGATGGGCAAGGAGTAATTCCCGGGCACGATGACCCCGTGGTGATAACCATGATCCTAGCCAATGCCCATCTCCACAGAACCCTAGTAGACCAAGGAAGCTCGGCGGACATCCTTTTCAAGCCCGCTTTCGACAAGCTAGGGTTAGATGAAAAAGAATTAAGAGCCTACCCCGACACCCTATACAGATTAGGGGACACGCCAATAAAACCACTGGGATTTTTACCCCTTCACACCACTTTTGGAAAAAGGGAAAAATCAAGGACTCTGAGCATAGACTTTATAGTCATCGACGAAGGGTCAGCCTACAATGCCTTAATCGGCAGGACTACCCTTAATCGCCTCGGAGCAGTGGTATCCACTCCCATCCCGAGCTCATGTCACATAAACTATCAGTCTACCCTGGGTCATCACCTGTTCAGCAAAGAAGACGAAAGCTCGGACCTGAACGGGCTCAAGTGGTGGAAGAACAAATACGAGCCCCCCTAGAAGCCAATTTCATCAGAGAGGTCAAATATCCGGCTTGGCTAGCAAACGTGGTGCTAGTCAAGAAGCAAAATGGAAAGTGGAGGATGTGCGTCGATTATACCGACCTGAACAAGGCGTGTCCAAAAGACCCATATCCACTCCTCAATATTGATACCCTGGTAGATTCCAGCTCAGGATATCAATACCTGTCGTTTATGGATGCATACTCGGGATATAATCAAATTCCGATGTATAAGCCGGATCAAGAAAAAACATCTTTTATCACGCCTAGAGCAAACTATTGCTATGTGGTTATGCCTTTTGGGTTAAAAAATGCAGGAGCCACGTATCAAAGACTGATGAATAAGGTGTTTGCACCTCACCTTGGGAGTCTAATAGAAGTATATATAGACGACATGCTAGTAAAAATCAGGGATGAGGCCAACCTCATGACAGACCTCTCGCAAGTCTTCAACACCATTAGGATGCACAGGATGAGATTGAATCCCGCAAAGGCGCAAAGTGCACCTTCGCGGTGGAGGTTGGAAAATTTTTAGGATTTATGCAAATACAAAAGGGGATTGAAGCCAACCCCGACAAGTGTAGAGCAGTCCTAGAAATGAAAAGCCCGACTTGCTTAAGGGAGGTCCAGCAGCTCAATGGCCGACTTGCAGCCCTCTCCAGATTTTTAGCGGGATCGGCACTAAAATCCCTTCCGCTATTTTCTCTATTAAGGAAGGGATGCCAATTTGAATGGACTTCGGAATGCGAGGAGGCGTTCCAAGAGTTCAAAAGATTCCTAAGTCAACCTCCTATATTAACCCGACCAGTACCGGGAAAAGACCTCGTCCTGTACCTATCCGTGGCAAACAGGGCTGTCTCATCAGCCCTGATCAGAGAAGACGAGGTCGGGCAACACCCGGTCTATTTCACCAGTAAGGTTCTACAAGGTCCTGAGCTAAGGTACCACAAACTAGAGAAGTTTGCCTACTCCTTAGTGATAGCCTCACGAAGGCTACGACCTTACTTTCAGGCTCACACAATAAGAGTCCGTACGAACCAACCCATGAAGCAAATCCTCCAGAAGACGGATGTTGCAGGGAGAATGGTTCAGTGGGCGATCGAGCTCTCCGAGTTTGATCTGAGATACGAAACTCGGACATCAATTAAAGCCCAATGCCTCGCCGACTTCATTGCAGAATATGCCGGTGAACAAGAGGAAAAGCCAACTACATGGGAGCTCTATGTAGACGGGTCCTCCAACAAGACAGGGAGCGGCGCAGGCATAATATTGGTAGATGGAAAAGGAACCCAGATAGAGGTCTCCTTAAAATTTGAATTTCCGGCTTCAAACAATCAGGCAGAATATGAGGCCTTGATTGCCGGATTAAAATTAGCAGAAGAAGTCGGCGCCACAAAGGTGATGATCTACAGCGACTCACAAGTGGTGACCTCCCAAATAAGTGGAGAGTATCAGGCAAAGGACCCCAATATGAAGAAGTACTTGGAGAAAACCTTGGAGCACCTTGGGCGCTTTGCAGAAACCGAGGTTAAGCATATAACTCGGGATCTAAATAGCAGAGCTGACGCCCTATCCAAGTTAGCAAGCACCAAACCCGGAGGGAACAATAGAAGCCTGATCCAAGAAACTCTTCGAGAGCCCTCGGTATCGAAGATAGAAGATGAACAAGAGGTACTTGAAGTAGCCGGTCTAAACCTTGGATGGATGAATCCCTTAGTCGAATACCTGAAATTTGACATCCTCCCCAAGGAGGAGAAAGAAGCTAAAAGGATCCGAAGGGAAGCACAGCTTTATACCTTGGTGAGAAATGTCCTTTACAGAAGAGGGATATCAACACCATTGCTGAAGTGCGTACCGACCTCAAGAACCACCGAGGTATTGGAGGAAGTGCATAGTGGGACCTGCGGAAACCATCTCGGAGCAAGGTCGCTGGCCAGAAAATTAATCCGAGCAGGATTCTATTGGCCGACCTTGCAGAAAGATGCCACAGACTTTGTGAAAAGATGCCAACCATGCCAGATGCATGCGAATTTCCACGTAGCTCCACCAGAAGAGCTCATCAGTATCACTTCCCCCTGGCCTTTCGCAAAATGGGGAATGGATTTGTTAGGTCCTTTTCCCCAAGCACCAGGGCAAGTAAAATACTTGATCGTGGGAATAGATTACTTCACAAAGTGGATAGAAGCAGAACCATTAGCCACCATTACCGCTCAAAGAAGTCGCAGGTTCCTCTACAAAAACATTATCACAAGGTATGGAATACCTTATTCTATCACCACAGATAATGGAACCCAATTCACCGACGCCACCTTTAGAAGTCTCGTAGCCAGTATGAAAATCAAGCATCAATTCACCTCGGTGGAACACCCACAAGCCAATGGGCAAGCCGAGGTAGCTAACAAAGTCATACTAGCAGGATTGAAGAAGAGATTACAGGAAGCAAAGGGAGCTTGGGCTGAAGAGCTCCCCCAAGTGCTGTGGGCTTATAGGACAACCCCCCAATCCGCCACAGGAGAAACACCCTTCCGACTAGTATACGGTGTAGAAGCCATGATTCCTATAGAAATCAGTGAGCAAAGCCCAAGGGTAATTCTAAGCGAACTCTACTCCCTGATGTACTCTTTTCCCAACTTCATGATTTTTTCCCAAAAAATGGTTTTTTCTGAGAAGGGTTTTTAACGAGGCATCATAGTAGAGACTAAGGGAAAAAGCTATCAAGACCCTTAGTAGCAAAAAGGTACCTTCACAATCAATAAAGATCTTTTTTCATTTACAATATCTCTTTTAATATCCTCCTTTATTTTTCATAAGTTTTTCTACGAAACGCGCCGACTTAAGCTCGACAAAACGTGAAAATCCCATGAACCGACCTAGATGGTCGTCAGGATAAAATGACGAGGTACAAGTCGGCGTAAAGAGGTTATATGAGTTGATCGTAAGAACTCAGGAATCATCCGACTCTTAAGTCGAAATGAAAATCCGAGTAAAACAAACTCGAAAGAGCTCCGAGTAAAAGAAAACTGAGCTCCGAGTAAAGGAAAAACGCATCGCAAAAATAACCTAAGTCATGAAACTCATCAAAAAGCAAAGTTGAGTATAAAGGATACCGAAAAGAGATAGGAAAACCTGGAAAAAGTTTAAAGGCTGCATAAAAGCCTTTGAACTTAAAAGGGCTCAAGAAAACAGTACAAGCTAACAAAAGGTTTTTTCGAAAAGATCAAACATATCCAAAACAGAAAAGCATGTGCACGCACAAGGTAACTTAAAACCCTTATCCAAAAAAGGGTATTTATTTTGTTTTAAACCCTTATCCAAAAAAGGGCACGGATCGGAATATTTTGTTGACGGCCTTAAAAGGCCAGAAAGCAATTGTTCACAACCACCAACAGAGAAATAAAGTTTAAAAAAGGGGGGACCCACAGGCCGGGCCCCCATATAGCCATAAAAAATAATAGAAGTCATTTTTTGATCGGAATAGAGGAATCACCACCACCAGGAGAAGCGCCACCAGGACCGGGAGGAGGAGCCGAAGAGGAAGTCGGGGCAAGGATTGAAGAACTCGGAGCATCTTTGGAACGAGGAGGAGACTCAATAATCCTCTGTCCCCGAGTCTTCAGGTCTGACTCGGAAACGACCTCGGGGGCAGGAGGATCAACAATGGCACCATCAATAACCACTTTGTCAGGATGTAGTGGAGAAAGGTCCAGGTCGGGGGCTATAACCCTGACCTGCTCCAAGAAAATTCTCCAAGACTCCTCGGTGCCCTCGGCGATAGAGTCCTCCAACTCAGTATAAGCATTCCGAGAGTTCACCAAATCCTTCCTCACCTCCACCATATCTTTAAATAAGCTTTGATAACTCTCCTGGGCTGCCTTCCTCAGATTTGCCTCCATAGTGCATTGGGCTTGCAGCTGGCTCTCCTTCTCCCGGAGGACATCTCTCTCCTTCCTCAATTTATCTCTCTCCTCCTTCAACTCCCTCTCATGTTTTTCAAACATAAGAAGCCTCTCCTCCAGCTCCTCAACCTTCGGGGAAGTCCCCAAGGAGCTGAGGGGAGTCTTCTCAAATATGTCCAAAAGTTTGCCACAAACTCCCGCCGCCCTAAAACTTTCTTCGGCCAGAGCGGTAAGGTGGTTCCGAACAGAAACATCATCCATATTTATAAGAGGATAGATGTTCTTTCGGACGAATGCAAGAGCATCCGCCTTAACCCCACCATCAAAAGAAGAACCAGACTCTAAAGTCTTGCGCTTCTTCTTTTCTGGCTCAGAAAGAAGTCGGGCGGAGGGGAGTGGCCGAGATAAGGCTATGGCTCGGAAAGTAGTTGGGCAGAAGGGAGTGGTCGAGTCAAACTTGAGGAGGAAATAATAATAGGTTGAGAGGGAGTACCCACATTTCTAGGAGGAGGAGGAGGAGGAGGAGAGATGACCGCCTTGGCACCCCCGGACCGGGCCCGGGACTTCGCTTTAGCTTCCTGCACCCTTTGGTAAGACTCCTGAGCATTCTTTTTTGCCATATCTACAAAAGAAGCAACCAAGTTACAAGTCGGTAAAATACAAGTCGGCGGGAACAACTCGGAAATAAGAAATGCATGCGCTACCTATGCAAGATTGAACAAAAGTCGACGTCCCCTGAAGGATTTTCCTCGTATCTAAGTAGGGGGCCCTCCCCCACGCTTCTCGGAAAAACCCCACAATGGCCGCCTCCACCTCATCTAGGTCATCTAGACCAATCTTTTCGCAAGGGGAGGCCGGCAACCAGTAAAGGGGAAAGCGAGGGGAGGAATGCTCGTCCAGAAAAAAGGGGTGGTGACCCTCTACGGCTTGAACTTTGAAAAAGAAGTTTTTGAAGTCATGAAAAGATTCATCAAAAAGGGTGAAAATCCTCCGACCTTGAATGGCTCGGAAGGATACCCACTGCTGCTTGTTGTTTAGCCCACTAAAGGGCTTAGTCATATGAAAAAGATAAAAGAAAATTCTCAAGGAAGTCGGAAAGTCCAGAGCGTGGCTGATAAACTGATAAATCTTCAAAAAACCCCAAGAATTGGGGTGAAGTTGAGTAGGGGCAACTTTACAGTGGTGCAAAACGGATATCTCGAAATCGGAGAAGGGAAGAAAAACACCCAAACGGGTGATCATACATTCATACATAAAGAAAAAATGAGGGGCCGCCTCATTTTCTCTCCCAAAACAGACCCGGTCTTCAGGACCCGGGATTATCAGTTCATATTTTGGCTCGTCCTCCTCCGAAGTACAGAGCCTGTGATGAGTATGAAGATGAGTAATGAACTCAGCATCGACCAACGGTTCCTCCCCAAGAACCGTAACGTCAACCCACTGAGAAAGAATGTCTACAGAAGCCATTTTTTATATAAAAAAAAAGTGGCAGAGACCTACAAAAAGGAAAAAGAAAAAGAAAAATCAAAAAACAGGGCCCCTAAAGAGGAGAGACATGAAGCTAGAATCTACAGGACAACCTATCCACTCGCAAAACAAAACATGCAAACATAAAGCATGACATGGAAAAACAAAACTAACCTTTATCCGAAAATGAAGGTTGGAGAAGAACAGAAGTCTTCGAACGCAAAAATGCAGCACGAACAAGATAAGGAGAAGTTTGAAAGATTGCAGAAACGGAAAATAGAAAGAGAGGGAAAGTATTTATAAATACACCTAGGGGCATAATGGTAAAAACGGAGCAGTCATTAATGAGATTGCACCGTTACCAAAGCCCTCAACACTTCCCCAACGGACACGACGCCCAAAGCCCTCAATCCCTAAATGCTTCCCCAACGGACACGACGCTTGAACTGACGTAACTGTCAGAAACAAAAGGTCGCGAAAATCACGTCGGTTTCTAAGACCCACGTTTTCTTCAAACAAGTCGACTTTGCACCCGAGTTGAATACTTGAACCCAAACTTTAAAGAAAATTTGGGCTCAAGTAGGGGCACTGTTCATACCCTGGCCCAACGATAAAGGCCCAGGTCCAAATAAAAGGCCTAACCTGAAGGGTTACGCCTAGACAAAATACCGACCTTCACATAAGAAGTCGGTATCAACCACGACTTGGTCTGAAGAAGTCGGGTAAGAGGTTAGCTGGCAGATAAACACTCATTCAAATGAGTAACCGCCCCGAAAATCTCTCTAACTGCTTCATAAAGCCGTATCTTAACCTTCCCAAGATAATGGGGACGGTTAGCACCCTAAAGATACGGCACTACACCAACGGTGGTTATTGGCTCACCACTATAAATACAATGACACCCCTCAGGTATCTCTAAGCCCAATACTCTCTAGACCTGCTTACACCCTTGCTAACTTAGGCATCGGAGTGTCTTTGCAGGTACCACCCCCCATTCACACGCGAGCACAAGTCGGACGGAGCCTCCCGAGTCGCAGATCCATCCGGAGTTCTCCTCCATCACGCACTTGGGCCGCCAAACGCCATCCACCTATTTAATCTCCGGTTACCTACCGTAACACTAACCCTAATCCCTTATCGTTGCCCAAACCCAAATCCAAGCTTAATTTCTCACTAATCTATCAAATTGACCCGAAAATTAACAAATCTGGCCCTAGCGTCTCCTTCCTCTCCCTTTTCACCGAAGCTCGAGTTCTCATTTCTTTGTTCACCGACTCAATCTTAAGCTCACCGGAGATTGCCGCTGGAAGGCTTTTCCAGCAAAGAAACCCTTCGACAACGATAGAGAAGATCTCCGGCAACGATTCTTCCTCTCTCGTCCTTGCTTGTATGATTGTCGACGACGAAGAAATCGATTAGTGAGTACCTATTAGCTTCTTCTCTCATTTTCTTCCGCTCCTTCCACTTCCTCTCTTAAATTCCATGATTTTTCATTTTCTTTTTGGTTAAATTATGATTATGATGGCTCTGTCATCTAGAACGATGAATAATTTCGGATTATGATACCGGGTTTTTTTGTTTCAAGCACTTGCTCAAGTGTTTCATCAAAATAAAGAGGCCCCTGTTCATGATACAGGATTTTTAGTTTTTGAAACCTTTCCCCAATGCCCCATCCTTTTGTTTTTCAATTTATAATTGACTGGCTTTTGTTCCTCCTTTTTTTACTTATCAAGGTTTGAGATTTGAGTGAACTGAAAACGTTCATGTCTTCCGAATCAATCTGCTATTTGTTCACATTATAATATGCCCTATATTTTGTTGTTTGTTTGGTTTCTGGTGAATAGAGAAAGAAAAAGAAGGATGGTTCTGTCGGAAGAGGAAATCAACAGGCTCTATAGAATTAGGAAGACGGTGATGCAGATGCTGAGGGACAGGGATTACCTTGTTGGGGACTTCGAGATCAAGATGAGTAGAGAAGAATTTAGAAGAAAATATGGCGAGAACATGAAGAGGGAAGACCTTGTCATCAACAAATCCAAGAAGGATAATTCTTCTGACCAGATCTATGTCTTCTTCCCCGAAGAAGCTAAGGTTGGTGTCAAGACCTTGAAGACTTACACCAATCGAATGAACTCCGAGAATGTTTTCAGGGCTATCTTGGTTTGTCAACAGAATTTAACACCATTTGCCCGCACTTGTATCAGTGAAGTTTCTCAAAAATTTCACTTGGAGGTTTTCCAGGTCTGTCTTTTCCTATAAGTTTATAAAGTTTATAAGGTACCTCTTGAGTCATATATTCAATTTCTACAATAGCTCGAAACATCTATGGAGATTCAATTTCCATTGATTGTAGGTATTAGGAGAGTGTAGTAAGCTTAAAGAAATGGAATGAAATGAGTTAGGATTTAGGGTATTCATATGTGAAGAGATTGAGGGTGGAAGTGGGATTTGATTATAAGATAAATGTATAGTAACTTAGTTTCATCAATTGGACTATTATACCCTAGTATTCACTATTGACTATTGAGCCCAAGTTTTAATAACGCATGATGGTTCAAGAATTGAAGCTATCTTCAACCAATTTTAGCAACAAAATAACCCACAATCAATAGAAACCCAATATTAATTAAAATAATTTCCAACATTCCATTCTCTTTTTCTTTATAAATATGGTTCCATCACTAACCCCAAATTGAGAAAACAGAATTGAAAGTTTGATGGAGTAGGATGGAATCTTCTCTGGTATTTTATTACTAACAATTCCTCTCTATTTCATTTTGTCGAACCAAACAATGAAAACCAATTAAATCCCTTGGACTCTATTCCACTTCTCCTGAAATCACTAATCCAAACTACATTTATAAAAATAAAATTTGTTAGTTTTGGTGTTGAATTTAGAACATACTAATTAATAAACAACAGGATTTTATAGGGAGTCAGAGACTATTGTCCTTGTGTTTAGTCTTGCAAGCTTAGAGATAATTAATACAATTCATAATGGTGGGAGCTGTTTATGCTTCACATTTACCCGTATTCTTTTACCGTTTTTTTGGTGATTGGAAATATTGACCAATAGATATATGTGCAAAGGAAATAGAGTATTAATAATTATTTCTTTGGGTTATCCTTTCAATGGTTAAAATTTTCTTTATTTTCATTTCCTTGTGTTATGTTAGTTTTGCTGCTAGAAATATGGTTGTTTCTCTTTGTCAATTACAATTTGTAAGAAACCTATTGATGCAGGAAGCAGAATTGCTGATCAACATAAAAGAACATGTTCTTGTGCCTGAGCATCAAGTACTTACTGATGCAGAGAAGAAAACTTTGATTGAGAGATATACTGTGAAAGAAACTCAAGTATGTTTAATTTTGACTTATAAATTTAATTCTAGAATTGTACTACAAATCTTGCAACATACTAACATGTTACTTCAACCCTAATATTTATGATGGGGTTTTCCTCAGCTTCCTAGGATTCAAGTTACTGATCCTGTTGCAAGATATTACGGATTGAAGCGTGGACAAGTTGTTAAGATAATCCGGCCAAGTGAGACTGCAGGCAGATATGTTACCTACCGATTTGTTGTATAAGAATTTCCTTCAACGTCCTGACTATATTTATGGTACCATATATGCCCTCTATGATAGATATTTATGAGAGCTTGAGAAGCATGAACAGGGATAAAGAACCCTTTTTCTTTTGGCTGTACTCTGTTTGCTATTAGTTAGAAGTTATGGTTGAACCTTTGTAGTCAACCTAAGACACACTATACTGCGGTGGTTGGTTTCCAATGTTTCCCAAAACCCGTCTTTAACTACATGAATTCTTTTGGTTGTGCGTAAGGGTGGCAAACGGGCCTAAACCCGCCGGGCCGGCCCGCGTAATCCGCCAAAAGAAGCGGTCCGGGCTGAAAAACTGGGACCACCAAATAGAAAAAGTCCGCCTAACCCGCACCGCTTAGACCGCGAGCTTTGGTGGGGTGGGGCGGGCTTTCCCGCCGGGCTTAGTTTTTTTTTGTGAGGGGGTACTTTTACAATTTTTTAGTCAAAACCTAACTTCCCTCAACCTAACCTACAAGAGTACGAAGATAAAAATTGAGTGATTTGGATTATGTTTATGTTACTTTGGAGACAATATTTATAATTATGTTTTAAATTATGTTTATTTTGCTTTAGAGAGAATATTTATACTTATGTTTTGGATTAAAAACTTGGTTTATAATTATGTTTATTAGATATTTATAATTACAAAGATTTTAATGTTTATGAATATAACAAATATAATTTTTTATACTTTTTAAAATTATAAATTTATTAATATGATTGTAAAATTATATATATTATTTAGAAGTTAATAGTAAAAAAAAGAGGGATGGGTTATTCTGAAAATTGGAAAATATGGTGACTTGGATTCTGCATAAAATGACATCAGAATAGGGTTCACTATTTTAATTAAAATATTTTCTTTCAATTCATTATGTATGTCATTTTAACGTGATCTTGTCATTATAATTTGGCGGTTAGGTTAAAAAATATTAGGATTTTCATGACTCAAACAACTATCTCTTACATTATTGTGCATAATTTGATCGTTATACCTATAAATCATTAAAGTTACTTAGACTAGTTTAAGAATGGCTGACAGGTGTTATGTTAATGCTGGCATGGCAAGTTTAACATTTCTAATAAACAAAATAAATAGTTCACAAGATCCTATTGAAACTGTTTAAAAAACAAAATAACATCTATATTTAAATCCTTCTTAATATGTATGCTGTATAGGTATTGTCAACAATTATTGTACGGTTACAAGGTGGCTTGTGCTTGAAAGATATCTTCTGAACATTTTCTTGCTCTTATTGTTTTCAGCTAGCTGTTGTGTGCTTTGCAGAGAGAATAGACCTTTCTGCTCATGGTTTTTTTATTACACTTGATATTGGCTTTGATTGGAAGATGGGTAAAGGAAAACCTTTTAGGTATTTCACTTATGGGGCTGCATTTTCTGAGGTGGAAATTGACACCTGGGCTTTTGGGCTCCTTTCATATGTGGAGAAAAAACCCAAATGTTAGTATCCAAATCCATGAATAGTTGAAGTAGTTGAGGTGAGTTAAGGTTGAGAGAGAGAGATCATTTTTGAAAGGAGAACACCAAACAGGCAAACATTAGAGAGAAAAGAAGAGAGAAAGTTATTTTTGCACATACACAAAGCTGTCTCTGTAAATTGGTCGCTGCAAATTCGTTAACCGTTGGATCGAGCTCAAATTTGGACAGTGTGTTCTACACATTTGGTTCTTTGATTTCACCATTCAGATCTTCGATTCAATATCTGTAGCTGAGATATTGGCCACGCACAACAGCTCTGTTTTTGTGGTATTTTCATCTTCTTGTTCTTGTTTTGTAAGCTTTGAAGTTTGGGTTGTTTGGCTTGTTGTATGCACGTTTTGTGCAGTAATTTGTGACTCTCTTGTACCCTATTTTTCATCATAGTGAAGCTATATCGTAGTCTTGGTGACTCGTGGCTTTTACTTCTCTCATTGAGGAGATTTTTCACGTTAAAAATTTTGGTGTGTTAGCTTGTTCCTAATTTCTGGTTTATGTGATTTTTTCACTACTATTGGGTATTATTGTGCTGGTGTTAATACTTATTGTGAGTGGATATTGTTGCTCCTCTAATTCTTGCAAGTAGGATTATGTGTTTTATTCCTATCAGTTAATGTGTAAAATCAACACACCATTTATGCAAATTAGCTTAGGAACTAGCGTGAATTACTATTATAAATTTTGGAGACCGAATTGAGTTAATTATAATTTTACGAATAAATTTTTAGAGATCAAATTGAGTATTAACTTTTTAATTTTTATCTTTAATTTCAGTGTCGCTTCTAAACACAACCTAAATGATAAATTTGATTAAAAAATAATTCAGCCACCAAATTTTGGAGAACAATTAAAAGCCCTGCACACCGTTATTAGAAGTTGACTTCTTATAACGTTTTCTGTCCAAGCGGTTTCTTGACTTGAGAGAATGGCAACATCGACAACTACAAGTTTGTTCAGTTTGTGTTCCCTGCTAATGGCCATTCTTTTTGCATACTCTGCATCTGTTCAATTAAATGATCCTGGTAATTTAATACATCTCATTTTTATTTCATTTATACCTATTGTCAACAAGATCTAGTTTATAAACTCATTTTTTTCTTCTGGCCATAGATTGGTATTTTTGGTTTCCTCTATATTCATGTGCTTGCATCGTTAATTTGACAAACGGCGTTGTCTCAACCAAACTGAGAAGGAAAATTGGCATAATTACTCTATGCTCTGGGATTTTGTTATACCTCAAAGTTGTTCTGGAAGATGTTGTATATGGAATAGCGGGGTTTTGGTCACTGGATCTAAGTGAGAGAGTTGTTAGGGAGAAAATTGGAAGCATATTAGTTGTCATGTCGATGATCTTGCAAATGGAAGCATTCAAAGTTCAGACTAGGGTGAAGGAATTCTCTAATATGGTAAAATATGGTGAGATTTTAGGAGTTTTTTTTTTTAATATTATTACGAATAAACTACTATTTTGGTCATTAAAAAATTAATTTTTGAAAAAGTTACGCTCAAAAGGAAGAAATAATATTTTGACTCCCAAAACATGATCACAGTTTGACAAAATACACCAAAATATAGGGAGACATACTCAAAGACGACTTTAGATACCTGATTTTTACTATTTTTTTTGCAAGCCTATTTAGAATAGAGATATTTCTATCTTCTAAATTTGATAATTTGATAATTTTATGCGAATTTAATTTTAATGCACTGATAGTGTAAAATGTTTTACATAGTGTAATCGCATCCGTCTTTTTGGATGACTATTCACACGATTAATAAAAATAGTAATTATTTTTAATGACGTGACGTTACGTTATTGAATGCACCTATAAAGTTGTTTTACATTCAATGCATCAAAATTAAATTCATTTTATGCTAAATAATTTTTTTTTTATGATTCTTTTCAAAAAAAAATTTAAAAAACAAAAAACAAAGGAATATAAGCCGTTTGTCACTCATGAAAAGAAAGATACACTTTTATCAAGTTTGAGATTTCTTTTGAGTCATTTTATAAAAACTTGAATCTTTCATAAAATCAAAATGGTAGTTTATTCTCATGATCAGTTATCATCAATTAATTAAGTGCAACCGTGAAGTGCAGGGATGCTGATCTTAGTGGGCTTTAGCTACATGTTACCCCTGATCTTCTTTGTGGTCCTAAAAGGAGAAATGAATAAGTTCTAGTTAGGACACAAGCTTATGTCATTCTTTTGTGTTTGTAAATTCTTGAAGAAAAAGAATTGTTAAACAAGTCCTTAAGAAAATTTTACAGTAGACTTAGGTCCTTAAGAGAAAATGTGCCCAATAAATCCCCGAAGAATTGTAGCAGTTGATTTATAGGTCCTTAAAGAAAGAAACACCCTTTGTGTTGTGTGTATTTGGGCGCTTCTTTAGCCAAAACATAAAGATAAATTCAATGAACACTTCCATGCATGAAAGAAAGATTCATCAACAAAGGACACAATTTTCAAACAAGATTCTAAATTAGTTAAAGAAAGGCAATAAGTTAGGCATATTTACATTCATGAATACAATCCAAGGTAGTCAGCGATAATAAAAAAGGAAAAAAAAATAAAAAAAAAATAAAAAGAAGAAAGTTTTGGTGTAGCAACAACAATTGCCAATCAATACAACTTTTAACTACAGAGGCATTTATTTCTTGTTGGTCATTTCAAAAAAATGGAGATTTTTAAAGAGAATCCACAATAGAGCAGAGTGCTTGAAGCTACCAAAACATAAATGACTTGACCTATCAACTGATGGAAGGAGAAACTGGAGACTGCAAAACTGCTGAATATTGTAATGTAAAGCTAATTATTTCTTCCCAGACAAGGCAATTTGGAAATATTTTTGGGGGGTTGGCGGCAGTGCGGAGTTAAGAGTTCTAGTAAAGCCGTCCTCGGCACGTCAAAGAACCACAAAGGCAAGGACACCCTTCTCCAGGCACTAGCTCATAATTATAATTATATGTTAGTTCTTCACCCAAAGCAATCTGCAAGCAAGAGGCAAAGCGAAATCAAAATTTAGTGTAATGTCATACAATTAAGGTTGCCAGAAGAGTAATGTCCACCTTTCCCAATAGAACAAGCAATCATGCTACGTGTACACCAAAAATTAGCCGGTCATATAAAATACATATTAAAATATAAAATACACATTGAAAACGAGTTAAACAACACATGTATTTCTACATAAACATATGGTGCCTTTTTATGTGTACATAATATTTTTGTAACACAAGCATGAATTAGAATCCCCAAGAATTTTCCAAGGGGTATGAAATTTGTCTGTTTTTCTTTTTTCTTTCACTTCCAATTTTTTAGTGATGGAAGTAATCTAATGGACAGCGCTGACCTTCAACCTTCTATGAAAATCATTTTTTGCAACATCTCAGTCTTCACCAATTGGAATACCAAATCAAGAAAAATGTTTGAATATCTCAAGGGCACAGCCAATTATAGAAGAGTACTCACATCTCGACTCGCATAAAGACCAATATGTGCGCGCTCACAATCCATGCTCTCTACAAGAACTTGGTAATTCACAAGATTGGGTGAGCAACTGCAGTAACAAAAAATAGTGAGAACAAACCAACACACATTTTAGCAATCAAAATTGGACTGAAACAAAAAGTTTCTAGTAATAATATCTTTTGTTCATTCATCACATATCAAAATCACCATTTCTTGAGAGACAAGATGTAGTTCTTATCATCATGGCCCAAAAGAAAGGAAACAAAAAAGAAAATCATGCGCCGTGTTATTTTGCATTAACAGAGAAACTATAGTATGCCTCCTGTACTAAATGCTCACCTGTTATTGATGAACCTGGATAAATTTCCATATCTAGTAGCATCAATAACATATCTGGCTTGTCCTTCAATCAATCTACTCATGTCATTGACACGAGCATCAACATTAAAGAAATAACTACAATGCTCTTTGCCGTATCTGGCAATCGAGATAGACCAAGTCAGCAAAATAAAAGAAACATCAACTGGTTTAAAAGAAACTACGCATGAAGAAATTTAAACCTCTTGCGTCTGTTTTGTGCCTCACACTCATCTATAACCTCTCCAATATACTCACACACAAATGTGCCACGCAAGATAGCCTCACCAACCCTTACTGCCCATCCCTGCAAACCAAATTGACGGAGTCAATGTAACAAGCCATTCGAATCATTTTAAATTTATCAAAAGAAGAGCAGTGACCACCTTTTTCTCTGTTTTAAAGACTTCCAATTTAACCCGTACTCCATTCTGCAGTATTCTATTTGGACATGATCTTTTGCATCTGCACATTTGATTACACTCATATACAAGGTAACCTTCCTGCAGGTTGATATGGTTTCCCATCATGCATTCAGAAACAAGAAAAGATAATGCATTCAGCATTTTTCCATATACTCATATACTGGTGGTAAGCATCAAGCAATGCTTAATATTTAGTATCAAATAATCACTGTTCACAACTTATGAAGCAAATGTACCTCTAATATGATTCGACCATTCTCATCGTATGGGAACCTGCCACGCATTGGTTTCCCTGAAATGTCTTTTGCATCATCATAGTCATTATTAAAAAGGTAGACGTGATCACAAGATTCAGGAAAGCAGGTGGGATATGAACAAGAGCATCCCAGTTGCAGACTCTGCAAATTAAAAACGCAGGGTGAAGAACACTGAAACCAATAAATCGGATAATGCTTAATAACATAACTATATAAACTATATAGACGCTTTGACAGCTAAGCTATTAAACATATACTTAATTTAACAGTGCCTTAGATAAACACAATTTCCAACAACTTATTTGTATACCAACAGATAAATAACATGAGATAAATATAGAAGAAGTTCACTCCCATTCAATTAGGATTTAATAGAAATAAAAATTAAGACATAACTACCTCAGAATCAAGACAAAGGGATCGATCAAGAATTGGCTTTGAAATATAGGTAAAGCTCTCCCAAGGCTGATCTTGCTCGTTGGATCCATTTCGAAGTGAATTTAGAAGATTTTGGTCAACTACACAGATCATCGGAATTGATTCTTTCCCAAAGCTTATGTCATCGCATAATACAACAGCCTTTTGCAGGGATCCAAACTTTAAATGGTTTGAATTGATGATGTAGTGAGACTCATCCACCTTGAACTCATCACTTTCAGGATCTGACAAAATTATAGAGTTTTTCCTTACAAACCTATTAGAAAGAGATGCTAAGGGAGAAAGTGACACTTGATCCTTTGATACCTTACAGCCTCTAGGACAAATAAACCCATCCTGGTGCCAGTTCACTACAATGTCATAGTCACTGCAAAGTTTTGCTGCCTTCAAATAGACCCTTTCACGCAAAATTCCATATTTCTCCTCTAGTGAGGCCTTAAGACCGTCTTTGCAGCAAGCAGAGCGAGCAATTGATAAAATATCAAGATTGTTAGGCCGAGGTTTAGTCATCCGACTCTCGGAAAATAAAATCTTTGCGACTGTGGAACATTGATGTTCTGCCAATCTACCAAAATTATCTGTCTCAGTTAAATGAGGTTGTATTGTTATTTCCTCCATGCCAAGGGACTTTGTCGCCTCAATGCGTCTCTTTAAATTAGCAGTTGCCTTACTTCTGATCATATATGATGCTGCCGCCAAACTCTTTCGAAATTTAGGACGGCAAAGTATTCCAGATTTCAATCTATACTCATGATAACGAACTCCCCTCTTTGGAGGGCGGCCACTTGCTGCACTGTGACCCATATGAGCAGCTTGATGATGGCGACCAAGGTCAGGTAGAAGATCAAATTTCAACCCACAAAACCTGCAAGTAAACTTCCGAAAACCACCTGGATTCTCAGACATATTCTCCAAGGGAGCTGAAATTCCATATTCAAGTTTTTCACTAGAGTGCTCGCCTGTAGAGAAAGACTGTTGACTTGGAGCTTTGGATGACTTAAACTCAACAGGGTGAACAGTTAGAACATGCAGCCATAATTCTTCCATATTACCAAAATGAAAACCACAGGGAATACATTGCAGAAGCAAGCACTGCTCAACGAACTGCACATGATGTCTCTCCTGAACGTGGGTTTCCAGTAGTTTCTTGTTAGTAAAGGAATCCAAACAAATGGCACAAGCATAACCTCTAAACAACCACTGTGCTTCCTTTTTATGATTCTCCATCCAATGGTTACTAAGTGTTTGGTCATCAGGATATTCAGCATAGCATATCTTACACTTGATGGCATTTTCATTTCCAGAGCTGTCATTACTTGTGGTAAGGAAAAGAGATGAATCTTCTATGAGTGAGGATACATCCACATCATCCTTGAATCCCCAAATCGACTTGATGTTCTCCTTTTGACTATGAACCAACTTTGTGAAGAATTTTCCAACACTTGCATCTTTAGAGGCTTCGGTCAAAGCACACTGCAGCTGAACTTCCTTAGGAACAGAGCTTTTTTGCGACAAAATGCTTTTGAAGAGCCTGTAAAAAAGCTCACAAGCTTTATGCAAATGTACCTTTTGTTCCCATGAGTAGCAACTCCTCAAGAGCTCTTCAAACACTTCTTTTGATATTATCCTACTCTTTCCATGTCTTGCCCGTTTAAGCCAACTTGGAAGGTGCTTTTCACAGTACAAGAAATGCCATTTTGGAGCTTCGGAACAAGGATCTTTTTCATCAAAGGGAGGAAAGCCTACACAGTTAACTGCCTCCATTGCATTATGATTATTGTCAGAATGCGTGGGATTCTCATTTAACAAACCTCCACGAAAGGTTGATATGGGGTCAACTTCCAATGGACCTTCGACATTTGCCAATACAATGTCTTTGCAAAACATGCCCTCTGAAGCAATATAATTTTCATGATTTCTTTTCCGTGTATTGTGTGTAAAATTTGCGGTCTCATCATGAGGTTGGTGTTTCTTGCAGAATGAAGAAGCAGGAACAGCATGATGCTTACATCTAGTACCAACAGCAGTTCTACCTTCACACATTGGTGTATCAACTGAAACATGTTTTTCAGCTTTTGCTAAGATGCCCAGAAAACGAGAATGCACGCAACAATATACATCATTATCAATTGCTGATCTCACACACTGTCTTCCCTTGGCTTCAATATAAACTATGCATTGTGGATTCTTAGTTACAGGCTCTACATATTTTTGAATAGCCATTTCATTTGTAGGAGTTGATCCCAGTCCATTGGTATGCAGGATCTCTGAACCTACAGCCTCAACTATGATCTCATTCCATTTATTGGCCAAATTACTTCGCGATTCGGTTGTTGCTATAGGTACCTCCCTTGCACATTCCTTTTTAGAAGTCTCAGTTGCTAATGTACTCAATGTGTTCTGGTTATTAAAGACACCTGGGTCAGTCTCAAGTGTAACTGAAGGAATTGAACCCTTGGTTTCCATTAGTGAAGCATGTGTTTCTGCACGTCGAACTTCAAGTTTGGCCCGTTTTCTACCGATGTGAAGGCTCTGTTGATACAGATTGTCAGAGGTCAGATGCTTTGTGTTCTTGCTACCAGATAAAGAATGAAATGGGGAAAACCATTTCATTACATCATGCTTCCATGTTTTCCACTCAAAACCCAATGTTGACTGCAGAAGTGCATTCGATTGAGGGTTGATATCACTCCACAAAATAGAATCAAACAACTCCTGAATAACAGAACAAGAAATAGATCAACCACCACATAAGCAAAACTTTTGGTAAATGTTCAATACAAAGTTACAAATTTGACTTGTTTTCAGTCTGAGCACCAGATTATAAAAGCATGAGATTAGTAATGTTCTCCATCATCAAAATGTATTACTAGAAAAGTGATTGCATGAGCTATGTATTTGTTTCAATGGAAGAATGCCTTAGTCAATCAAAAGATAGTTTTTCAACAAAATTAAACAAGTTGACCATACGTTTTCCCGCAGGGAATCATAGAAGATCATAATCACCTTAACAGAAAATTGGTAGCTGCTAAGTGCTAACTTCCATGGATCTCCCCTACAGAGAGATGTATACTCTATAAGAAATGCTTTTTATTATTTAATCTTAAAATGAACTATAAATAAAAATAAATGACTTACTGACATCAAGTATTTATAATTATGTTTTTCTGTACAAAACAGCATGAGTGCACAAACAATATAATTTTTTTATCCAAAAAGGAATTGGTTTATGAGATTACACCCAAATATATTTTGGACACTGCTTGGGAATGGATGCTCACTCACTACTCAATTTGTTTTCACCCTAATACAAGATTGCCTTACTCTACTGATCCATGAATCAAGCATTAGGCCTTAGGCCTTAGGCCTTCACCTAATCACTTGAGCTTTTAGGGATAGTCTTTGTTATGATATCAAAGCTTTTATGACTTATTGGATATATCTTTGTAGTTTGTAGCTCCACCCTTCTAAACAAAACAGGAATTTAGTACATGGTAAAGTGGGCATGTAAATTGCCTCTACTTGGCGCAAAAGACTCCAACTTAAGCTGGTAGAAAAGAAATATAAAATCCATCTTGAGCCTTTTCCCTAAGCTTTTAGGCAAACTGGTCTAAATGTAATAGCTTGTACATAATTTAGAATATAATATATTAAATCATAGGAAAGTTGATCAATGGATGAATGATGTTCCAGAATAACAAAAACACTTCATTTTCAACCCAAAGGATAGCTCACGCAACCCTTATCCACACTATTGGATTAAATGCACAGTCCTAGTTCTAGAAACACAAATTAAGCGACAAAATTATAGAGTACCTCCTTCAGCAACTCTACTGATTCAGCACTTTTTGCATTTTGACATCGTCCAACCCAAGAGTGGAAAGAATGTTGCATCCACGCAGCATTTAAGTATTGTTGTAATATGCTCTGCAAAAGAAAAAGTTGCTGTAATTGAGAAAGTTATCAACAAAATTTAATGGACAACCAGATAATTGTACTTCTTTAAGGAAATTGGAAATACTGGAAATTATGAAATGTTAAAACTTGAATATAGCTTCATTGAAATAACTACGGATTCCACAAAGCATGAATTCTACTTCACAGAAGGGTTGGTTGTTCATTTCAATCAAATCTTATGTTACTTACCTTTGAGGAATTGCAAAATACAGAAAATATATGTTTTTCCAACTAGGTGATGCGAAATTTGAAAAAGAAACAGAACTGAATTAAAAAGAGCTACCAAATCATCTCTTGCCCCCTCCCCCTTGAAAATCATGTATACAAATATGTTTCACAATGCTATCTTGAAATACATGACATACCATGCAAAGCAGAAAGTAATTGGAAATGTGCTTATAGGAAACTGGAGACTGCAAGTCACATTCCATAACTAGAACCAATATCTTACCCAGAGAAACAAACATTGGAACAATATATTTATGGTAAGAGAAGATTTTGTAACCTAAAAAGGAAGAGGATTTAATAGAGGGGGCCACCCATAAGCCTCATGGTGAACATTGTTTTGGAGATTCCTGCTACGCTATATTCCAATAAAACATCATATGGAATTGGAATTTACATTTTGCAGCTTTGGAAGCATTCCGCCAAAATCAGAATAGAGAGAGCAACGAGAAGCCTCCATAGCAAATTCCTTCCAGAACATCAAATGACAAGCAGCTTCTATCAAAGCCTGCGTGTGTAGTAAAAGCCTCCAGTAAAATAAAATTAAAAAATTAAGGAAAAAAACCAGAGAATACAAGAATAGAAAATGGAGAAGAGGATATAGCACCATCACCACATGATCACATACATTGGGATGAAGCTGATCAACAACGTTCAGCATGTCAATAGTTAGCTTTTGCATTATAAATCTTCGAGCAACAGTCAAGTCTTTTACCATTTTCAATCCTGCTTTATGAGTTTTATGTGCAATAGGCTGGGGAAACTCATTGATTGATTGAACAAGCAGCGTATCAGCCCAGGAATAATTCTTTGTATGCGGGAAAAACATGACAAAATATTTCTTCCGGTCATGAGTTGGTTTTGCTCTCAAGGTTGATAATGGCCAATCAGCCCTCGCACATCGGATACCAGCTTGCCACTTTCCTCTCCACTTAAGAAGATACAGACATTAAAAAAATACAAAATTAGCACACCATGTAATTTTATTTTTCGTAGTTTCTTAACAGTAAATTCCCTCTAAGTTACTCAATAAAAAAAATGACAACATTAAAAAAACTACATCACAATAAGTAGTCATTAGTTACTTCTCTCAATGCAATCAGATCACAAGCAATCATTAGGAAACCTATCAAAAGAAGAGTAAGCAAAATTTTGCAATGGCTACAAATTAAGCACTGCCACAGATTCATATGGTTACCTTCACCCACACTGCCACAGATTCATCTCCCTTGAGCCAAGTGGGTTCGGAAAATAAGAAATCTTCTTCCTTACCATTAATTGGCGATTCACTTGCATTTGTATCCACAACAGAGACAGAAATCTCAGAGGTTAACCAAGGTTCGTTTATCTCATCATCAATACTATCACAGAAACTATCGGATTCCTTTCGGAATTCCACTTGACTGTCACTAGCTCCGCGGCATTGGCAATCTGAATTAGTAAGGAGTTCACACACAGACTGCTGTCCTTTGGCTAGCCTTTCTATCCGAGGACCTTCTGTCCGGAGAAATGAACAATTCGGTAGACTAACTTCCAATTTAACTTGTTCACTATTTTCAGGGCAATTAGGTGGTTCTTGAAACATAAAAGTTGGTCTTGCACCTTCCATGATACTTTCCTGTAATCAGCAGTAGGATATAATGCACAGGGCTTGCTATGATTGATAACTTCCCATCTCACCCCTATTCAATCAATGGTAATATTAGGACAATGTTGATTTAGTATACTTAGTCATTAGTATAAGATACTGAACGTAAACCTATATGTGCATGTATTGAATTTTGAGGTCGTAAACTGAATGTCATGTGTATAATGAAATCTAAATTTCCTAAAAGAACAACTTCAATATACATATACAATGGTGTAAAACTTCCAAAAGCACCACCATATATGTATGTCCCTTAACAGAATAACAGATAACTGAAAATCATCTACATGCTATAAATCAGATGGCAAAAAGAAGTAACCAAGAATGAAATTATGAAATTCCATTTTAGGAATTCAATCCCAAAGATTAAAAATTGGTGGAATAAAAGAACACGACAAAATCAGAAAAATTAAATAACAATTAGTATATTCTGTTGGCTTCTTACTTAGTGCCTTCATGAATTGGTAGCATTGGAGCAAAATAAACCAATTCAAATAAGAATTCAACAAGGGAGCCAAGCAACATCAGTTAACTTTTTAGTTTATTCTAAATCTAAATCCTAAACCCTAAATTTTCCAAAACAAAAATTAAAAAAAATAATTTTACAATAAAAAAAGAAAGAGTTAGTTAATATTAACTATTCAAAGTTGGTTCCTGTATTTTTTTTTTTTCTGGAAATAAACCGTAGGCATATGAGTTCTAGCATTAATGATGGATCTCATCATACAATCATATAACATATAGAGTGTGTTTGGAATTAGAATTGACTTGAATTCTTATCGAGAGTCATAGACACAGAGAGAGGGGGAAAAACCATGAAACAGAATGTGAGCAACAGTGGTGTCGGCGGAAAACAACTGGCCGGCGGCGACGGTGGCGACGGCACGGCTTTGCTTGCAGGGAAGAAGTTATTAGATGTGTAAGGGTAATTTGGGCAAATCATGTTTTAATCCCTAAATTCTTAAAGCCCATACAAATCATAGTCTGATTTTCAATTCCGCAATTGAATTTTTATAGTTTTATGCGAATATGTAATTCAGTAATTCTTTGATTTATATTGATCCTAAATTAGGGAATTAAAATGCTAGATTTTCCAACATTATGCTAAACAATTATGAGACAAGAACTAAAACAAAAGAAACATACAATAAGAGTTTATTGTAAAACCTTGGCAACGGTTTGAACTTCAATGGACAACATTGTTACGGGCAATGGTCGAACCCCAAAAAATAACTTACACAACGTAACATCGTATTTTCGATTTGTTTACATTGTATTTATCTTCTTTGTTTTTTTCGATCTGCACTTCTCAATCAAAACAATAAATGATTCAATCTCAAATCAGTTGAATGAGAGCGATTTGGATTATTCTTCTGAAACGAATCAAGCGGACAATATTTTGATTATTCAATTTTAAATCGAATTTAATAGAATATAATTGTTATTTGAATTGAATGGATGCAGGTGTTCTGAATTGAATTGAATTGATAATTTCTAAATTGTAGGCACAAGTGTTTTGAATTTAATTTTATATAATGGATAATGTTCTGTTCATTTAGTACTATACAATTGTTTCACCATAATAACGTGTTCGGTTCATTTTGCAGAAAGCTGTTTGAATTTGATTTTATATAATGGATAATATTCCATTCATTTAGTACTATACAATTATTTCACCATAATGATGTGTTCGGTTCATTATGTAGAAAGTTGTTTGAACTTGAATTTATATAATGGATAATATTTCATTCATTTTAGTTCTATACAATTGTTTCATCATAATAACATGTTCGGTTCATTCTGCAGACCAGATGTGTTGTAGATGGATAATTTGTCTCAGAGGTTGGGATGATTTTTAAGACACTAGAAGAAGGCGAAAAGTTCTACAAAAATTATTCCAAACTTGCCGATTTTTCTACCAAAATAAGGAACACAACCCGAAAGGGAGACGAGATTAAGAATCAACTAATCTTATACAGCAAAGAGGGGAGGTGGAAATCTAAGATATCTCTTACTATGAAGACAAATTCCTCAACCGGCATAAACTGTCCAGCCAAGATCTACATACACATATTAAAAGACGTCGGTCTCTGGACAATTTCTAAAATTGTTCTGAATCACTCACACCCTTGTTATCCAGACCGAGAAGAGATGCTCAAATAACACAAGAAGCTAAACATGTTCGTGCGTCGCACCATCGAAACCAACGAAAAAGGCGGAATCAAACCAAGCAAAATTTACCAATCAACAACGTTCAGCATGTCAATAATTAGCTTTTGCATTATAAATCTTCGAGCAACGGTCAAGTCTTTTACCATTTTCAATCCTGCTTTATGAGTTTTATGTGCAATAGGCTGGGGAAACTCCATCAAAAATGCATTCTAGGCCGACACAAGAAGCAAGGCTGCATACGAGTACTTCAGAGATGTGGTTTTATTTGACACTACCTACAACACAAACAGGTATTCGGTTCACCCAAATTAAGTCTTTACGTTCACCAAATCCACACATTTTGGTTCATCACTTTGTGAGAGTGTCCATTTATGCAGATACAATCTAGTTTTTGGTTCTTTTGTGGGCGTGAATCATCACGGTCAGTCGACACTTCTCAGATGCGCCCTAATGAAAAACGAAGACATCCAATCATTCAAATGGCTATTCGAGTGTTGGCTCCGTTGCATGAGAAGGAAGGCACCAAAATGCATTCTCACCGACCAAGGCGCATCGATGTAAAGGGCCATCGAGATGTGCATGCCAACAACAATTGACCGGTGGTGCATCTGGCACATCATGAAGAAGATCCCAAACAAACTAAACGGCTACAAACGACACGAAGAAATCAAACAAGAGATTAGCCACGTGGTTTGGAACTTGTTCACAAATGACGCATTCGACAAAAATTGGAACGATTTTCTCACAAAGTACGGCCACGGAAGCAACAAGTGGCTTTTAGGTAACTGTTACTTTTTAGTTAAAACGTGCACATATTTCGGTCTATCCCAGCTCATGTTTTCAGTTCATTATGCAGAGCTATACGAAGAACGCCATATATGGATTCCAGTTTACCTAGATCACCACTTTTGAGCCGGAATGAGAAGCACACAAAGGAGAGAGAGCATGCACGCATTTTTCAACAAGTTCATCACACACAACGGCTCCTCGAGTCAATTCGTGAAGCAATACGACAATTGCCTAGTAAGTAGAAAGCAAAGAGAGAGAAAATTCGACGCTGCAGATTTTCACACCGTGATACCGTGCTCAACAAAATTAGCAATAGAGGCCCAGTTTCAACATGTCTATACCCACAAAAAGTTCAGAAAAGTTCAAGGATAATTCAGAGGAAAGGTGTACTGCATCACAAGATCAGTGAATTCCACCTTAGGTTTCACAGTATACGAAGTCATAGAACAGGTTTCTAACTCCACATTCAACAAGTTTTTTGTCACCTACGACACAGTATCACGAGAGGTAAAGTGCCAGTGCCTACTGTTCGAGTCAAGGGGCATACTGTGCCGCCATTTTCTGAGCGTCTTAAGTTTCAAGCGAGTAGATAACGTGGCACCGAAATACATACTAGAGCGTCGGAGCAAGAACATAAATAGGAGGCATACACACATCAAGAGCAGCCAAGACGAGTCTCTACTGGATCCAAGAAGCAAGAGATTAGACGGTTTGGTGTTTTGATCGCACAACATCTGCGAATTTGCATCAGAGTCCGAGGAGCTAACCGAAATTCTGCACCGGGCCTTTGACAATGTCATCGCCAAGATGCAAGAATATCAAAAGAGAAGCAAAGGAAAAAGTTCGTTATCCCACGAAGAGGCGACGTTGAGTGACGTGAATGACCTTGAAAGCCTGCCATGTGTCAGATCAAGAGGCCGGCCCAAGAACAGATTGGGATCAAACCTAAAAAAAGATCTCAAACGCCATGAAGAAAAAGAAAAAGCCAGCTCCAAGCGAGGTAAAATTGATTTGTTTTTTATTGGGAAAAAATTCATTTGTACATTTTGCTAATATACGATTTATTTTCTCTTTTGCAGTTGAACCTTTTAAACGGCAGATCAACAATTCAGTCAAGTTCCAGCTTTTACAATGCACTGGATAGGAATTATCCCAGAGAGAATTATAAGAGTTTCAATTTTTATTAACATAAATTTTCATTCATGTATAGACAAATTTCGGTTCACTGAAGTTATAGGAGGGTTAATTTCTGATTGGTGTTAGTCTTTATTGATATTAGCTTTCTGAAACTCTTTATTGAATAGTTACTTTTTTGTTTATTGAATAGTCAATTTATTCTGTTATGTCAAAGAGTTTAGGTATTTCTAAAACTAAATAACATTTTTTTTAAATTATCTCTCTGCTATATTGGTATATGAACTTTTTCGATTCACCCAATGTACTAATTTCAGTTTATTTGTGTTTTTAGGACTCTTAATGTTTGATAAATATCCTAATTTCATTCACTATGAACCTGGAACAAAACAGCAGACAGACAGTTCCAACAAAAAATGAGAAAAAGAAAAAAGATAAAAAATTAAAAAAAATAGTTACTTTTTATTGTTTTGTTAAGTAAAAACGTAAAAAAAAAAGTGAATAGTATAAAAAAAATTAATGAGACTCATTGAAATTTTTTTTCTTTAAACATTAGATAGAAAATTGAAAGAAAATATATTTAGTATTAATATTCTAATATTATCTTTTTTTTATTCAACTTCTTTCCTTTCTCTTTCTTTTTTTTTTATTTTTCTCTTTTTTATTTTCTTCCTTCTCATCAAACATAGTCTATGTGTCGCTGACATTCATATAAAATATGATTCATCACTAGATACATCGCTTTAGCCTCTTATTAGAGTTTCTAATTTCCTTTTGGCGTTTCTTCCATGTTTCTATATTAGCTGAAATGCAAATAGGAGTATTAAGTATTAACAATATAACATAACCGGTACTATTAATAAAACCAAAAGTGATTATTGGAAGGAAGGAGGTAATTAAACTCTAGATAAATTGGATAACAAAATCCATAAGTAGTTGAGCACGTGCCGTCGTGTAACTCACGGCAAAGACTAAGCCATGGCACTTATTTCTCATACACAAAATACAAATTAGATTAATTAATTAAGCAGATAAGGGTAGAGAGATTTTAGGGTCGAAAAGGGAATCCCCACAATCGACAAAGGAGTAAGTGACATCGAGATGGCCCTGCTGGTATCCTCTGCCATCGGTGTCAATTCTGTTGAACACTCCAACGTCCAAATCCAACCCTCCATTGCTGCATTGATCCACAATCCTCACTATTTCGGATGCTTTTGTTGCTGAATTAGTCACCTGCATAAATATTCCAAGCCACACTTTTCTTTTAGACAATGAACTGTAACCTTGAAACATGTAGCAGCAACCGCAACAACAATAATAATAATAAAAATGTTAGGTAGGTGAATAACATTTTTTTTATATTTATTTTTTATTGGAGTTAATATATTTTACTCTGTTTTTTTATCAAAAATGTTAGTTTCTTAATGTTTCCTATAATAATAATAATAACAACCGTTTTTGCTAGAAAATTAACTATTTTTTTAACCGACAATAAATTACAAAATAGTAGATA
>NC_029772.3:1052979-1075635 GCF_000817695.3 Arachis duranensis
TGATCAAGAATTGATTAAAGAAGCAGAATTAGTTATAATCTTGGTTTTCTTTTTCTTACGGTGGGAACTCAACTAGAGTCGATTTCACGTGAAGTTGATAGTTGAGAATCGTTAAATAAAAATTTAATCAAATCAATTGAATCATCTCACGATTCTCAATTATTAACTTCAAGTAAAATCCATTTGCACCTGCACATAGCCTTCCTAATACCTAATATATCTGCTATATAAAACAGAGTCTTCTTGTGTATATCACGCATTAATAAAAATATCAGTTTAGTTTTTCTTTTCTCTACGCATTACAACTCTTCAATTGTTCTTCATCTAATCATCTTTCACAAAGAAGAATAGACAAATTTAAAAGAAAAGAAAAATATAAACTAATTATTAGACGAAAAAAAAAGTGAGTTTCTAATCTTTTTTCATACTCAATAATAAATGGTAAAATGCTCCAACATATAAAAACTAAAATGAGATTATTATGTGACACTTATTTATTATATATTTGTGTATAAATATATATAATTAATTTATTTTTAATGTATATTTTATATTTTAATATATATTTAATAATGGTGATTAATTTTAATATACAACCTAGCATAATTATATATAATTGTAAGAAGAATACATATAGTTGAGAGCATTTAAATTATTTAATTTATTTGACTAAATTTTCATCTACTTATTCTCAAGTATCAACTAAGTTTATGCACCTGAATTTTAACCTTACAAAACTTAGACTAAAGAAATTAAACTAATAATTAAGCTATAAGAAAAAATAATAAATTCTAACAGCCTACTTACCAAGATGCACCTTCCACAGGCAGCAGGAAATCCGGGGCTAACTGGGCCGCAAAAAGCTGTCCATCCGTACTTGCTCCGCCACGAAAGAGGCTTATTGGCGTCGTAGGTGGAGCAGTATGCACTGACGGCCATCAAATCCCATCCGTTTTGCTCTGGCAAATAGTAATGATAGGTGGCGCGGACAGGTGTTCCGGGAGTGGGGGTGGGAGGTGTAGGAGTGGGTGTAGAACCGCCCCAACAGTTGCTCTGGCAACCGGCATCCGGTGAGCAATAGTCGTAAGTAGTGCCACACCACCCATACTTACTACAGCAGAGGCTGTTTGCACAATACGCGCCGCCGACTTGGTAGCCACATTGCTCACCCATTGCCATGGTTACCATTATTAGGCACAGTGATAGTACAATGCACGTTCCCACTCTAGCCATATTTCTTCTCCAAATTAACTAACTTAATTACTTGACTGAGGTTTAATTTGGTTTCAGGTTATTTATATACATGGCATTATGGCAAAGGGTTGGGCTCTTCTAATTAATTCTTTGCTTCAACATTTTATGAAGGAAAAATTTAGGGACTAACAGTTTTATTAAATTTTGAACAGTATATAATTAACAAAAAAAGTGAGTAATTTTATATTATTAAATAAAATTTTATACTATTAAAATTATTATTAATAGTTATTTAATAATTACAAATTACAAAAATTACTGTTCCTAATACAAAATTGCTGTTCCTAACACTCTCCTTTTATTAATATTAGTCGCTAGTCGTTATTAGCTAGATAGTCGTACGACAGTATGGCGTAGATGAGGCTGCTAGATCCCAATATATATTTATTATATATATGATGAGGCTGCTAGATCAAATGAGGACAACACATTGATTTGTTTGTTTCCTCTACTATATATATATATTGGGATCTATTATATGTTGTACATGTAAAAAGTGAGATTTTATGAACAATACTTAGCCTAATTTAAAAAAATAATAATAATAATATTAAGAGTATTGTTAGAGAGCCAATAAGATATTTGTATAATATGTACAATAAATTATATAAATTAACAAATCAATATCACCTATATTATTTAGAATAATCATTCGGATATTAAAAATAATAAACATCTCAAAAACTTAAACTGATTTTGGGGTTTACCAAAGATCGAATTTTTGACATTTTGGATCTAGAGTTCTGATACTATATCATGATACCACTCATCTCAAAAGCTTAAGTTTTATCTAGAGAAAAAGTAACACTCATGAGTATATCTCTAATACTGAATCGAACATCTCTAAACCTCAATTGTACATATTATACAAATATTTCATTAGTTCCCTATACTTTTTCTAATACTAATTGACATAAAATAATAACATAATCAATTTATCAAAAGTTTTAGCTGATATTATTGTTGGTTATCATAGGTGAATTTTTATGATAATAAGGTAGTATAAGAGTTTTGATTTTTAAGTAACAAAGAAATTTTTACATTCCATCTTTTATAAAACTTTAGCTAAAGTAGACAGGGTTTATCAAATTCATAGTTGTAAGACTAAAGTCACTTCTCTTGTAGACGCACGTTTAATTTATTATAAATGCTATTCGTAAATTAAAATAAGTTATTAAAATTAATTATTAATATATTTATGTATAAATAATTAAATATACGATTATACGTGTAATTTAATTTTTTTATTATATATTTATATTTTAATATATATTTTATACTAGTAACAAATTTTAATGACTAATTTTAGAATACATGTAATATAATCGTTAATTTATACGAATTCGATTTTTAATATTACAACAATTGGAATGCTAGAGAAACAATAAAAATTCAGTTTAAATTTATCTCATTTAATATTTATTAATTCTAACAATAATTGATAAAAATTAAATAAGATATACTTTGTAACACCCTACTATCCTAAATCTTATGCTTAAGTCATAAGATTGAGATAGTAAGATATTACAACCTCTAAAGATAGAATTATATATATATAATAATAGGAAGAGAGATACTTAACTAGGAGCCTTGAAAAACGGGCAAAACAAAAACCGCAAAATAAAAAGCACAACTCTCGGAAAATCGAATTACTTGCGGGTGAAGAAACCTAATAGGAATATGATAGAACAATAAACGAAGAGATAAAGGAAAGCCAAGGAACAGCATAACTAGCCTCTCACTCAGCCTGCGAAGCTAAGGCTGGCCGGAGGATACATATATACATATAAACATACATAAGTGTCCCCAAAATATACCAAAATACCAAAGTAAACTCCTATCTCTCCCTCAACCTCTAAGAGGAGCAGCATACATAAATTACTTGGAGAGTAAGCTACACTTATATATACATATATACAAATAGAAACCAAAATACACCCAAGAACTACTTCGCTTTCCAGAATCCAGACGCCTAGCGAGGAGCCTCTCGATCTGCATCTGAAAACAACAATACAATATGGAATGAGAACCGGAGGTTCTCAGCATGGTAAAAGTGCCACGCGCATAAGAAATACGGTCCTGAGAATGCCATAGGCAATCCTAGAACTCCGTTATTCAATTATCCAACTTAAGCACGAAAAATAGAGGCCATAAACAGAGGTAGGTATTCTAAATCTGTCTAACTTACTCAAGTTCAAACTTAACCTAACAACAAACCACTGAACCGAAAATCACACATGCATAGAACCAAAATCACAATAGCCACCGAACCACTATCATAATAGCCACCGAACCACTATCACAATAGCCACCGAACCACTATCACAATAGCCACCGAACCACTATCACAATAGCTACCGAACCACTATCACAATAGCCACCGAACCACTATCATAATAGCCACCGAACCACTATCACAATAGCCACCGAACCACTTCTCTTTTCCTCCATCCCTCCATCATCCACAATGCAACAAAAACAAGCAACCAAACAAGTTCACGCACAAGTAATGGGCAGATAGTACAAATAGCAAGTATAGCAGGTAGCAGGTGATATAAATCAATTAGGCATACCCAGGAACTGCATAGCAATCAAAACAAACAAATGCATATGATGCATGCCTGTCCTATGGCTGATGGGGCCCATCTGTCGGTTATCCAGCCAACCCGACAAGTCCGAAAACCTTAGACTGTCCCTCGTCGCGCATCCCCAAGAGTCTATGCATAGATTTCACATACATTCATCATACAATCACTCAATGGGGGTTATCCATACCCGGGAATTTATACGTGCCCGGTCACCCTTACGACGTAGGGTTAACAGAGTATCGAGAATCAACCTGGAACACGTGGTGGCGAGCCACGGTTTTTACCCAGGGAAACTCGTATCTCAGATATCATCATTCATAAGCCATTTCATAGTCATAATCATTATTTAATCATTCATCAAGCCATGGCATGTTAACTCCTTTTGTTAACAACCTCCCTTTCACATTTTTCATCATCATTCCCTTATAATTCATCTTGATTACCCTTTCCAGGTTCTGACCAAACTATTTATCAGATTCTTCTCAAACTTCTTAATATCGAATAATCTTAAAATCAACACAACTCTAACATCAAACCAATCACATCACACGAAGATTAAACTTTAACTTCTCGAACCCATGACTATCACTAAGACATCCTCGACACTCTATTTTCTTTGCTGTTTTTAATATAACAAATGAACTCGGAATTGCACAAACTTTATGTCCAGGTATTCATCTTGAAATAAGTTTTCTAACAAACCAAGGATCATAATTTTCTAATTTCTCTAACCTCAAGAATAAAGGAAAAACTGTGACTGCTCTGCAGTGCATAAAACCAGAAAAACAGCAGCAGCATGTGATATTCAAAATTCAATATAAAATCCAAGTTAAATCCAATGACTTTAAAAATTAATGTAGTTAAACTTTACTCATCCAGAAACAAGTGTGTCTTGGTTGCAACCCAATTGCTATTCAATTCTAAAAGTTACAAGCATTGGAAGTTGATGCATAGCTTGCTGAAATCTGTTTCTTTTCAGCTTTGACCACCAATATTCAAAAATTCACAACTCCCAATCCTCAACTCTTAAAATTATGAAGTTTTAGAGAAATAAGGAAAATTAATCAAATTTTATAACAACATTGGTTTCGCTCCAAAACTCAACTCGTAGAAGTCGCAGCAAGACAAACAAGTTGCTGCCCTGTTTGACATTTTCTGCTGCAGGACAGATTTAACAACCTATCTTTAAAAATTTGCCATAAATTGTATATTTAACAAAAAGGTCCCAATTTTTCCAGTTTAGTTCCTTATATTCCCAAGTTTAACCCAGATTTAGTCTCATGCAAATCCGATCATTACATAATTAGTTACAGCACATGCAATACCACCACAACACAACTCTACATCCTTATTAACAAACACCAATCATAATCCATCATAAATAAATATAAGAACACACTATTAATAACTTCCACACCTCATAATTCCAATATATATATATATCCACCAACAAATCCTTTCCAATAACATTACAAGGCTAATCATTAAATACAACAAACAATTCAACTTATCCTATGGTATCTCTAACCTAAGCTTTCACAACACCGTAAATATTAAACGTACGAAACTTAAACCATACCTTGGCCGATCACTTAATTCACCCAAGGCAGCTTCTCAACACAAAATTACAGCCTCTTCAAGCTCAAGTAAAACAGCCACAAACTAAGCTTTGATCACCAACAAGCCTCCAAACATTCCCAATGCATATATACCCACTTAATCTACACCTAATACATATACATATTCTAATTTCAGTTCTCCATTGCTAAAACAAGATTGAGCTAGGGTTAGGGTGTTCTTACCATACCCATATGCTCAATAGCTTGAGCCCACAAGTTCCGGAAGCTAACTTGAACCTAGAACACAAGGATTGAACAATTTTTAACTTAATTGTTCATAAATTTCCGAAATTAGGAGAAGCTGGCTGAGAAGGAAATAATGAGTTACCTACCAAATTGTTCCATGGGTTTCATAGAGCTCGTCGCGGTGAACGCGTGGCCGCAAGCGGTTCGTCAATCGGAGCTCCGGATCAAAAGTTACATGGATTTGAAATTAAAGTGAGGGTTAGGTTTTTGCTTGTGTTCTTCTTCCCCCTAAGAAATGTTTCCCAGCGTGAATAATGAAGAAGAAGGGAAATAAGAAGCTGTGCCTCTTTAATGGATTGGGTTCGGTTGGGCCTTGGGCCCATTTTGGGTCCGGTTCAACCAGTCCGGCCCATCCGGCCCAATCTTGGGCCAAACTTTTCGAAATTGGTATCGAAATTCTCGTTTCGACGAGCTCTATCCTATTTTGATATCAGTTTTGCGTATTTAATTTTCCTATTGAAAATTCGATTTATTGACTAATTATATACCGATTTTAGCGGAGTTTACATACTTAGACTATTTTAACTAATTTTTTATTATATCCAAAATATTATTATTACAATGGTTAGCCTACACCTTCAATCCTTAGTGAATAGTTGTTCGAAATTTGCAAGACAAAAAACCCTTGGATATGTCTAGAAAATCTCTTGATTGGAAAATCAAAACATCCAACGGTGGCTAAAAGTAAAGATCTTATTATGATTATTAGGGGGCGGCTACATCAAAGGCTGGTCTTGGATAACTATTATTAGTGTCAAGTTGTCAACAAATGCGACAGTACAACTAGGTATTCATTATTACGGTTCCGCTACGTTACCAACAGCATATCTGTCAACTTCTGCCAACTCTTATTTATAATTGTGTTTTATGGGAGTGTGTTTGTGGATGTGTCTAATAAAAATGTCTTTTTTATAACTATGTTTAATAGAAGTATCTTTATAGATATATTTTATGGATGTGTCTCTTTATATATGTATTTAAAATATATTAATTATTAGACACATCTACGAACACACTTCCATGAAACACAAATATAAATAAGAGTTGACAGAAGTTGGCAGATAATATGTTGGTACCCTATACTTTTCCTTATTATTATTATTCAATCGACCATTATTTATTGTATTATTATTTTTAGATATTCTGTCTCAAATTTTTTTTATATATTTAAAATTTAAAATTATATCTCTTTAAAATTGAAATATTTAAATTTAAATTTAATCTAAATAAAAAAAATAACAGACCAAAATTAAATTCTAACCAAATTAAAATTAAAATAATACTATTAAAATTAAATTTTTTCGATTTTAAGAGAATTTTTTTGTATGAATTTTTTTGTTCGAATTAACAAGAGTAATGAACAGTGAACACACTTATCTTTGGATGAGTTTCGAATATGTTAAAAAATTTAGTGTGTAATTTTATAATTTTAGATGTGTTCATTAAAACAAAAGTGTTAAACATGAGCATATCAGTAATAGTGACGACTATACCTTAGAAACAAGTGACATGTTATTAAAGAATTTTAGAAAGGCATTCAAATTAACAAATATATTTTGACTACAAAAAATAATATGTTAATCAAGCCAAACCGTTTTGAAAAAGTTGTTTATATGTCTCTTCTGCTGCTGCAAGTAGATTCCATATTATCAAATCTGCATGCATAAATCGTTGTACCAAATAAAAAATTCTGTATTTCTTACTCATTTAAGCAATTAAGCACATAGTGAAAGAAAATGGATTTTTTGACATTATTATAGCGAAGTTTTACTCGAATATTTTTAACTGTTCATTTTTCTTTAAGTTATCATATTTTCTTTCTTTCACTTAGTACTATTTTCTAAACTCAGAAGAGAAGTCTTAATTGTTTGTAATATAGGTTGATTTATTGTATATTATACACTAAAATATCAAATACATATTTGAGTAGTTTCAATTAGAGTTAATATCTTAGAACAAGGATCTCAAAATCTAGATGTGTATCTCATGTACAAAATATTTATATTCATTGCTTTTTGACCCAATAAAAGTTATTTTTATCCAGAAAAAATTTGAGGCAATAATAGATAAGATTGATAGGATGCATTAGTGATATATATGACGTAGAGAAAGTACAGGGAGCTAATGGAGTCTCTATATAATATGTATAATGAAAGTTTAAGGATGTTTGATTTAGTAGGATATCATATGTTTATTATTTCTGGTATTTGAATAGTTATTTTAAATAATATGAGTGTATTGTGTTTGAGAAATTAGTAGTATTTTATTCTAGATATTTATTTTTTAACTCATATTAAACCAAATAAATAGTCTATTGTACACATTATACAAATATTCTATTAACTTTCTAGCAGAATTCTATGACTTATTATGAGTCAAGGTTAGTCTGAGAAGATTTAAGACAATAACTTTTAAAGTTTTAGATTAGTTATAATTTGAGTTAAGCATAGTTTGAGAAGCCTTAATTAAGAAAAAACATATCTTGTAACACTATTTTGGATAAAATAGCAAAAACCCCAATAGAGATCATTCTTATCCAAAAAGACTTTAGACAATAATATATAAGATTGAAAGGATTCACTGGTAATATATATGACTTATTATGAGTTAAGGTTAGTCTAAAAAGATTTAAGACAATAACATTTAAAGTTTTAAATTAGTTGTGATTTGAGTTAAGCCTAGTTTAGTCTTAGTTAAGAAAAACATATCTTGTAACAATATCTTAGATAATGTTAAGTTTGAAGAAACAATAACAATAATTGAATGATGATCAAACATTATAATATTGGACCAAAAGTTTAAAGTTGTGTGAATAATTTGTTTAACTTATGTGCAGACCAAATTCAAATGAAAGAGCATCAAACAAGTCCAAATGATGGATTAGATCCATGACCAAAATCATTCAGCTCATTTCATTTATTGATGGCTCAAAAAATAGTTACAAATCACTATTTAAGATGAAGAGAAACAACTCATTCTTCTTTGAACCAAAGTAAAGTGATTGAACTCATTCTCTCACTTCTCTTTCATCTCAACCCACATGATTAACTCCAAGAACAAGCAAAAAAAAAAGGTAGTTCTAATTAGGGTTTAAATCCAAGAAAAAAATGTGTTTACCAAAATTAAGAAACAAAAAGAAAAAAAGAAAAAAGTCAAAGGATATGGCATAAAAGCAAAGAATAAATTAAAGGATGAATCAGAAAATCATTTCTTTTTTTGTGTTTCATTGTTACTTGTTGAAGATGGTTTTCTCTTATATGCACTGAACGAAGAACTTGAAAAAGATTGAGGTTATGAAATTTTGCTACAAATCAAGGGTCAAGAACACAATTTGGACCTAAAGTATTGATGAATGACTCATATCTTTGAAAAAAATTGTAAAGGAAAGAAAGAGAAGCAGCTAGGTAAAAGTGCATATTAACTTTAATCACTACTGTTGTCTGATCTCTTCTCTGTCCTACTGCTGTGTTATTTGGGAAAAAAAAAGTTAAAACTGTTCAAACCAAGTTCAAGTTTTGGATGTTTTACTCCTCTATTAAAGGGGTAAATGACCGAAAATTGAAGTAAGGAGTGAGCACACAAGTTTGAGTCTTTATAGCTTACAAGTTATCCCTTCTCCTCCTTTATGAGTTTACATTAAATTTTTTATTCTTTAGTGTTCATCTTTCTCTGTTTCTTTTCAATAGAAAAAGACATTAAGTGAGGTATTAGTAAAAGTCAGACAAAGAGAGTTCTCTAAAAAAAGTCAAAAAATTATGTCAAACTCTTTTGTATATTTTTTTGTTTTGTATTCATGATCTTGAGAGGATTCCCTAACTAAGTTGGGTGAACACTTAGTGGTTAAAAGTCTAGAGAGTGAACCTAGTCAAATCTAGCTTGGATAGAAGTTGTGTTTGTTCCAGATAGGATTAGGTTGAATCCTAAAAAAAAATTGGTATTTATAATCTTTGAGAAAGATAGTGAAAGTTTCTCTATTGTTTTAGGAGAGACTGGATGTAGGTCACATTGTACATGGTGACTGAATTAGAATATTTGGCTGTGTGATTCTCTCTTCTCTACTCTTCTTCCGATTTCTTTTAATATGAGACAAAAGAAAAGTATCTCCTGTATTGTCTATTTCTCATAAGTCACTGCTATCCAAAAGCAAAGAGTTGCTATGTTCTTGATTGCATCATGAAGAGACAAAATAAAATTATCTTCTAAAATTTTAACTTGACAGACTCAACAGCAAATAAGATTCCTAATCCAGTTAGAAGCAAAAGCAAACGAATATTGTAAGGAGGTCATAAATTTAACCCCTCTTCTCTAGGTCATTAACAAAATTTTAATTGGTATCAGAGTTTAGTCTCAAAGAGATCAAGCTTCACATTTTGGAGCAAAGATCCAATGACCAACAACATAATTAACAATGTGAAGTTTAGGATGATCAACTTCGTTAATTTTTTTTCTTTCTTAGGCATTGTGAATTTGATAAAGTGAGATTTTAGATTCAGGTTTTATGAAGGTTACTGAGATGAGATTTTTACATAGACCGAAGAGAATGAGAGGGATCAATGGCAAGAGATAGAAGAAAGAGAGGAGTCTTGCACCCCACGAGAACAGGTTGCATGCATGATAGTTGTATTTCACCACAAATTTAAGGCTCGGATTTGCGAAGTACTCTCTCACCATCCATTTTCTCTAATTCAACTTTGTCTGTCTATTATTCGTTAGTCATAAATTTAAAGATCGATTTTGAGGAGTTCGTCTGATCTCCATGGTTTTAAGTACAGCCGTTTTATTGTTTTTGACCATACGCAAATCTGAGAATCCATTTTGATTCAATACCAATCCGCCGATTTGTGGTGAAGTAAATCGAACCGTCTGATTTATTCTCAGCGGCCTTTACACTGCAGATAACACACAAAGCTCCAATAACAATAAATAACACTACTCTTTCTACAATATGAAAATAAAAAAACGTGAAATAACTTTTAGTAATGAACCCACTGGAATTTTTGTTTTTTTGGTCCTTTTACAACACAACACACTCTCACACACCATACTACACTTACACTACATGGATTATTTTTTCCACCAATAAAATTTGAACCCAGATGTGATTGTTTGTGAGGCATATAAGATGCCACTTAAATCAAGCCTCCAACCACACTGGAAATCTGCAAATTCCCATCTTTTCATGGCTGAAAGAACTCTAATAGGAAGACCAACAAAAAAGGTAAGATATGCTCAAGGTAAACAATATCAACTTATTAAGGCCCAGTTTTACGATGGCCCAATTTGATAAATAAAACTCAGCAACAACAAATTAGTTAGCACCTAGTGGGATTTGAGGAGACAAAGTTCTACAGATCATCACCGATCACTGCCTCACCCAAAGAAATTAAACACGAACTATCCACACTTGTAGATGTTTTTATAGATCAACACCATAGAATCTTCCTTTAGAAAATAGTATAATTTGAAGTTGTGAACATAGGTTGAATAGAACCCTTGAATTTGTGTGAATGTAAAGTGTACAACAGATTATGATGCCAAAAATTAAGAGTTGTCTAATTTATGTAACAAAAAAAATTATGAACATAGGTCGAATTTCAGGCGAGTAATGATAAAAGGATTAGATACTAATAAAAAAGCTAATTTAATGTTACTTAATGAATAATTATTTTTTATTAAATTAATAAAGAAGTAGTAATAGTTTTGAACTTTTCGGTGCCCTGGAATCAAGGATTATTGTGAAAGGTAAAGTATAGTAAAAAGAAATTCCTTATTGCAGCGGCGATTAATTTATGGGGAAAATGCGTGAATGCATGATGTGAATTGCAAGAAGTCAAGAACTACAGTTATATGGGTAAGTAACGAACTTGAGAATATTTGTAGAAAAGATGCATGTAGCATGATGAGAACTGAAAAAGCAAAGTAATAAAGTGAAAAAAGAAAAGGAAAAAGCGTTTGAGGAGAGAACAAGGTAAAGCCAGTGGAAGTGTGGAACCACCACGTTGTCAAACCCTTGTTTTCATTTTTTATGCAAATATTTAAATCATTACTTAATGAATTTTAAATCAGATATTTTTATATGCCTATTAATTAATCATTGGAGAGCAATGCTAAAACATGCAAACTAAGTATTAAATTTAGAGCAAATACTATGGCTTGTATAATAAGGACTAAGTAAGATTTTCTCATATAAATTACGTTATCTCACACTTTATCTATTAATAAAAAAATAATTTAATTTAAATAAAATACATATCTTATTTATAATAAATAAAATATTAATTGTTCTGGCTCAATTCAGCTAGGCAGAATCTAGGTCCGGACAAACCGCTGACTCAACAACACACTATATCCGAACCAATAGATAATTCGTGTGCCACCTTCTTATTTGTGTAAAATCAACCAATAAAAAAAGAAAAACCTTTTAGAAGGTGAATCTGCTCATATGGGATCCGCCCTAATATAAGTATATATGAGGAGGACCCTACCCCTCCTCGAAAATACGTCACTTAACCCTTATCTTTTTTGCCGCCTTGTATAGATTTTGATTTGAATATCAGAGTCTCTTTTGTACTCGAAAAATTCTCAAACGCCCTTACTCTCCCTTCAACGTCAGTTCAAAAGGTCTAATCTCACACGAACGACCCGGATCCAGGTTCCTGTCATCCTGTATATCCAACACATCCGACTTGTTTAGAAACACGTCCAAACATTAATAAACCGAATATTTCACATTTAATATTTGCATGAAAGATTTTTGTTTTAATTTTGTTAGGTTTGAACCGTCTTCAACTACTAGCTAGGCTTTAGGAGCCTTGAAGGAGGTAAATGTGCATATGCACCTATAATTAGTTTATGGATGATGGACCATATTTAGAGAGAGAAGTAGTGGGGACATAAAGAGAGATGGCATTTGCTTGTTATATATGATTGGCATTGACTAGCTTGTCCAAACCTCTTTGGAAACTTCACCTTTTCAGTCCCACACTTGGGATTCTTTTCTTTTCATCTAAATCTAATACTCCTTCCCAAACCCCCAAAGCCCCAAACCAAAACCAATATCACTTACATTATGGTTACCCACTATTTCCTCCCTTTCACAATATATTTTCTTTTCTATTTTTAAGAAAAGTTAATCTATCTTAAACTAATTATTGCAATTTCAAAAGTTTAGTGTATGTGTATGAACTATAATTCTACAAACATAGCTTTTATATTACTTTTACTCTTGTAATTATTACTCTATGTTTTTCTTTTAGAATTTAAAAGGCAATTGATTATAAATTTAAAACAATGTTTTAGAAACATCATAACAAAATAGTTGACTAAAAATTATTTTAAAAAATAAGTTTTTTTATTATTATATTTTCGACATATTGATACATTAAGATCTTTATAATTTTCATAATTATTATCTTAAGATATGTCTATAAGACATATTTTAGTTGAATCTTAAACTTAATAATATAGTAGAGAAAAAAAAAGAGATGATAATCATTTTATTACCTATGTTTTATATATTCTTTTAAAACAATTCTGAAACGCCTAATCATTTCATTAATATTTGCCCATTACAATTATTGTTTTCATTTTTAATGTGTACTAAATTTAATGAGAAAATTATATATTGATTTTATTTAAAATCTAATATTATTTTTAACGTTTGAAACATCTTATATATTTTTTTCAAACAATTTATTTCATCATATATTTTTATCCTTTGGTCCAAATTAATTTTTTCTTCTTAACAATAACTTTTCTCTCTATTACTTTGTTTTTTTATTTTTGGTTATTTTCGCTATTAAATCACAAAAATCACCACGACGATTACAGTAACTACTATTGGTGCTAGTTTTCTGCCTAGAAGAAAATAATAATAATAGAGGAAAATTGTATTTTTGAAAGGAAATAAGTTTAATTTTGACCAAAAAAATTAAAATAGGACGAAATAAAAAATTTAAGACAGAAATATATATAATATTTTAAATGTTAGTGATAAATTAAAATTTAATCTAAACATTAAGAATTAAAATAGTAATTTGTCCATATTCAATATATATTCCAAAAAATTATAACCACTTATTTTTTTATTTTTTTTATAAATTATTTATCTGAAAACTGATGCATATGAATAATTATATCTATATGTCCCTCGTACAATTATCTCTTTTGAATAAATGTACTATGCACACAGACCTATTTTCTTTTCTTTTGTTTGCCTTATACTTTAAAATTCGTTTTTTTTTTACTTAACAAATATCAAATTCTAATTTTTTTATAATAAAATTTTTAATATCATATTATAAAATTAGATCACTTATTCAAAACAACTAAAACTGATGATAAGTATATACATAATTATTTCTAACTATATAAATAAAATAATTAATTATTACTATTATTCTAAAACATATATTAATTAAAATATGCTCGAATAACATGTAATAATTTCTTAAATCTTGTACTATACAGATGCACCCTCTACCCTCTCCAACACGTTTAATATATGTGTTTGTGGATTTAGGTTTTGCCAACAAAGTTATCAGATGAGAGACCCCATTTCCTAATAATAGCAGATTTATGACGCTGCAACTGCAACAACATCCAGTTTCTGATTCACATTTTGGAAACAATAGCTTTGATTTTTGGTCATTCCATGCTCTTAATGATTTGTTCAACAGATATGTATTTTATTAGTTTGAAATTTAAAGGTGCCATTCTGATTCGTTGTGATCACAAAGTGCCATCAACTACACGGATGCCAAGTTTTAATTTATATCAACATGCATGCTGTTAAATAACGACAAAGCCTCATAATAATTATACTAATGCATTCAAAAAATATGATTTTAGATAAATTAAGTTAATTAATGTATAAAACAATAATTTTGTTAACTCCACTTCTTTTTTATAATTACTCTCTTCCAATGATGCATGGACACGAGACACGCCAACATGCGAATTTTAAAATCTTATAAAACACAGAGACACGCATACATATAAAATATAAAGTATTTTTTAGATAAATTATAATGATATTTTGATATTTTATTGATATTAAAATATAAAATATTTTTTTAATTATTTTTAATATCTTATTTTAATTATATATCAAGTATTTAAAATATTTTTTGTTTTAATAAATAATAATATATACTATATCTAAATTTATTTTAAAAATATATGTTAACAATAAGACTGGACGCACTAACATATGATGGTATTTAGGTGTGTCCAAATGTGTCCGGAAAAGAATTTTTTACTTTTTATTAAGACACACTTTGATATAATAAACACGCGTGTCGAAAATAAGCATAAGTTAATTCTTTCAATAAATTTATATATTGAAAAGTTAAAAATTTTATACTCTTTATTAAAACCTTTTTTGTGTAGTCACAAAAAAAAAAAACCTTTGTTGTGTGTGAAAATAGCAGGCAAGGAAGCTTAAGCTTCTGAAATTTGAAGTGGGCAATATTCTGATATAATATATGGTAATTATGTTAACGGTAATTGAAAATTGCCACAAATTCGTTTCTCACTGTTTTAAAGGACGGCAATCACTTAAATGTTAGTAATCTATTTTGCAGTATTTTAGAACAGTCGCAAATTGCTTAAAAAAACTGTTGCTAAATTATGTGTTTGCTGTAGTGATGATATATGATGTATTATATGGTTAGAAATATAATTATTTATATATTTTCTTTTGTTAGTTTAAATTTTTGAAAAAAAGTAATATTATGATATAATATTAGAATTTTTATGATCGAATGATGATTTAGAATTCGATTTATGTTAGATTGGAAAAGAAACTTTTGCCTAAGGCAAATTAAAAAGATAAAAAAAGCCTATGTAAAAGTTTAAGTAAACCCAAAAAATTTTTTTTTAGAGAGAATATTAGAGATATAACCACTTATATGTCTCCTTCTATTAGCTTAACTTTTTAGAAGAAGTGGTTTAGGCAACAAATATACATATATATATAATTTAAATAAATCCAAAAAGAAATTCTTACTTATTTGAAAGGACATGTTATTAGAAATGTGTCATTTATGTGTCTTCTCTCATCAATTTAAGTTTTGAGAGAAGTAACATCATGACATAAATTATTTGTTATTAATTTTATACACGTAACTAATTATGATAATAGAATAGATAACGATTGATTTTTACACTATTATGTCATTTATATATATAAACTCACTTTGATTCGGTAAAGATATGTCAGATATTCGTATATACAAATTGTATTGTCATTTTTATATGCAACAGTAAAATCATTAAAAAAAGTATTGTTATTTAAACAATTCACCTAATTAACTAATATCACAAAAACAACTCCATTCTGAATATTATTTTTATCAATAAAGTTAGCCGTCTAAGAGTATTTTAAATCTAGTTTTTAACCAAGTCATCGTGCTCTTCTGCTTTTTTGTATGTATGTACTATCGTTTCTCCTCTTCCTCTTTCGTTATCATCTTCTATGCACTCTCATTGCTTTTTCTGCGCGCTTTTTTTTCAGCGTTGTCCTCATTGCTACTGTTGTCGTTGCTATGGTCATCATTGCTATTGCCACTTTCTCCTTTCTTATTCGCTTTTTTGTTTAATTAATTTTTTTCTTATTTTTCCTCCTCATCCTACTTTATAATCATCATCATCGTCATCGTTGTCTTCATCGTCTCTTCTTCTTCATCTTCTTATTTAACTTCTTCTCTTCTTTCTTTTTTCTCCTTATCTTCCTTCATTATTGCCATCATTGTTATCTTCATCTTCCTTCTATATATGTTCAGCAACACAAAAAATTTGATATATAATACATATATTTTGGTGTACAACACAAAAAAATTAGTACATAATTGTATTAATATATTTTTGTATTATATGCAAAAAGTTTTATACTATATTTATAAATTTGTATGTTATATACAAAATATTTTGTATTGTGTATAAAAATTTATGTTTTTATAACAAAATTTTTGTGCTTTCTAACAAAATTTCTATGTTTAAAAAGCATAAAGACAAAAAATCACAATATGAATAGATTGTATTTTTTTTTTTTTACTCAACTTATATTAATTTAATTAGACTTAATTATAAAAAATACTGGTATATATAGCATTATCTTGTATATATAGTATTACCCCATATTTTTACTGGGTCACGTGGACTGAAAGTCAAACCAAATCGGAATATTAATCATCATACGCCCTTTGTGATTTTACATAGATCATGTTATCATTGCATAAGTGAATATAGTTATTTGGATGAGTATTTAAATAGGCTTTCTGTAAACATAGTTTACACATATATAATAGATATTCTTGTCTTGCTATTAGACCACAATATATATAAACTCATCATGCATTGTCTCATTGTATATTTAAAGATAATAGTACAAAATAACAAAAAGGACAATAATGTTTATTATGACGGTTCCACATGTTAGTGTCACTGTGTTATGTCATGGTGTAGAAGGCGCTTGTTCGTGTCTCAAGTTGATATATATGTAAGTAAGCCAATTTCGATTTTGCTTTAAACGATGATGTTTCAAATTTATTTTGGCACTACATATGAAAACAAACAAATACAAGTTAATATAATATGGCTAGCAAGTATAACAACAAAAACAAAATATCAAAAGTTACAAATTTCAAGTACTCTTCAGACTGTTATGGAAGCCCTCCAACCTTCTTTTGAATTTTCAATAAATATAAAATTAAAGTAACTTCTAATTTGTCGTATTTTATTGATTGTTTAACCATATCAATAACGGAAGCATTCAGAATTTTTAAGTAAAATATTAATTAGTTGATCATATATATCTAATAAGTATCTCCATGTAAAACTAATAATTTTTGTGTTTAGTTTTTCTATATTTATATATATTAAAGAGAATCTGAGAGTAACAATTTCATAGATCCTTATTATAGGGTAGCATGCTTTGTAAATCTCAATAAGAAAAGGTATTAGTAATTGGACTCAATATAATACAGTACTGGGATTGGATATTTTCGAATATTAATTAATTACATGGATCTAGGAAGCATGTCTGTCAGATTAATCGATATTCCCAATTGGCCTCAAACCGATATAAATATAAACATATTTCATTTGCTATATTGGCATTTCCTGTCATTGAATTTTTTTTTTAAAGTAAAATTTTCATCCATAGAAATACCAAACAGTATTTACATATCACAAATGGCATAAAATTTACTTTTAACAAAGAAAATAAATATCCATTTCGATAAACTGTTATTTCTGAGTGGGATCAAAAGTTCCCCGATAAGATATGTATATAAGGGTAGAAGTTTTATTTTTTTTTTATTGGAAAATACTAAATTTTATATTGAATATTTTAATTTTTTGTAAATTTTTTTTACAAGTTGTTAAAAATTATTTTTGCATTGTTGGACAAATTACTTGTTTTATTATTTTAAAAAAGAATCAATTTGTCTTGTAATTATATTTTATAGAAAATTAATTTTTATAATAAAATCTATTAAGAATTTATTTATCTAACATACATATTAGAAATTTAATTGAAAGCAATAGAAAAACTAATATATCCAATAAGAATAATTTTCAAGTCTTTTTAGTACGTGAATAAGAATTTGTTAAAAATCATCATGTCAGATATAAAATTTTTGGAGACGAAGTTAAGAATAAATAATTATATTAAATCATTCTACACTCAATATTATTTAATTATCTTGTTTGATTTTTATTATAAAAATATTTTTGTAAAAATCGGTCTAACTTAGACCGATTTAGAATTATAACTTAATATTAAATTGTTATAAATTGTTTTAGTTAAACTGATTTATCATATGAAGACATCACTATGTAAATCATTCTTAGTAAGCTATAATATTAAATCGATTTGAGTTAGATCCATTTTATAAGAACATTTTTGTAACGAAGTCAAAACAAGTTGGATAATATTAAATATAGAATAATTTAATTTGGTGATTTACTCCTAATTTAGATATTTACTTTTTTAATTTATAGTGAGATGAGGTTTCAATTTTGGAGTGAAGCTTAAGATAGTGTACGTAAACACTTGGTTTTAAGGAAATTTTTAAAATGCATATTACATTACACAAATAAATTTATTATAAAATAATTAAATTAAAAATTATCATTATAAATTAAATTAATTTCTTTACGAACATATCAATCTATTTCATACTTTTAAAATAATAAAAAATTATTAAAAACTAATTAATGTATTTAATATAATTTTTTTAAACCAATTTAAATATTTATTCATTAAAATATCAAATATGTCCAAAGAAGAACCTGCACTATTAGTGAAATTAATTTTTCTAATTTTGTCCTTATTTTTAACCTCTCCTAATATCAACTCCAGTCTCACTTTCAACCCCACCCACCAGCCTAAATCAACCCGCACCACCATCACCCAATGACAACAACTCCATTTGACGGAAACAAAATATAATAAAATAATATATTTATATATAAAGTATATATTTTAAAAAAATTGTTTTATTATTTTAAATGGATTATTAACTACAAAAATAAGTCAGTTGGACTGATTAATAGATTTTTTTACTATTTTTTTATTTTTCGATCGATTCATTGCCAATCATTTATTTTATTTGAATCGAACCAATTTAATGATCAATTTTTAGTTAATTTAGTTGAATTGATTAGTCTGGTGTAATTTTTAAAGAGATAATTACTAAATCAGTATTTAAAAGATTCAAATACTGACAAATTAATATCTAAAAGATATTATTGACAAAAAAATTCTTAAATAATTTAAAAATATGACAAAAATAATTAGACATTAACTATCTCAATTTCTATTAAGAAAAAATATTGAGATGGTAAACAGAGTAGATTACATAGCAAACCCTCTCCAACAATATATTTATTTGGCTTTTTTAATTAATTTAAAAAATAACAAAGTGAAAAAATAATAAATTTCTAATTTAATTTGGTGAAAAAATCACAGTTCAATGGAAAGAAACCAAATTCCTATATCCAGGAAGGTATGGCAGCAATGGAAGTCCCTAATGGCATCGTTATGCTCACCAAGAAGAACAACGATAAAAGAGAGAAAAGGCCGAAACAGAGGAGAGAGAAAGGGAATGAGAGTAATGGAGGGTGAGGGAGCTAACGGTGACGCAGAGGAAGGAGAAAAAAGAGGTGACTGTAAATGTTGCAAGTGTGAGGAGTGTTAAAGTTAGTCCCACATCAAAGAAAGTAAGGAAGAGTGAGGAGTTTATAAGATAAGAGACTCATTAACTTGCTACCTTAAAGTTTTGAGTATTCAATGTGAAGTATCGAAAGTCTTCCGGGCGGTGTGTCCCGCAGTGTAGTGCGGCGGTGTGGTGGACGAATACTAGTGGTGGAGGAGTTAGAGGGGAGTTGATGCTTGATATGGAGGCTCACACTTAAGGAAGAGATTGTTAATGTTGCAAGTGTAGTGAGGAGTGGTCAAGAGCTCCCCACGGTTGGCCCAACAGTGACGCCGCTGCAGTCCATCGCGGTTGCTGCAACTATCTTCTCCTTACTTTGTTGTGATTCTGCCACTATTGTGCTCTGTTCTTTCACTAATTCTATCAATTTTTTTCAGATATGTGAGCGACGGGTTCTTATGAAGTTTGGACATTCCGCACAAATTTCATGTGAGCGTGGTAGTTGCTGATTTCTATTGATGCCACTCTTAATTTCTCTCCTGTCTATTTATCTTCTCTTTACCATAGATGTCGTCAAAACCACGAGGAAGGAAGAGAAGAAGAGAAGTTTGAGGAGCTACTGCTCCTGCTGCGACGACCATTCCTCTTGGAATTCTGTTGCGCTACCACCACCATACCATACGTGAAGGGGAAAAGAAGAAGAAGCTAAGAGATGCAGATTTTGCAGCAAGAACGATCCTCTCTAAATGTTAGGATTAATGATTTGGAAATTTTTTTATTTAGAGATTTTAGTTTTTTTCACATATTAAAATTTAATTATAAATAAAAATGTCACATAATTATACAGCTTTTAGAGTTTGCTACTTCATCTCTAAAGTTTGTCACCTTAGTATTTTTTATTAACAAAAATAGAAATAGTTAATGTCTGATCATTTTTGTCAAATTTTTAAATTATTTAAAAAATTTTTTGTTAATAACATTTTTTAGATACTATTTTATTAGCGTTTGAATCATTCGAGTACTGATTTGATAATTACCTCGATTTTTTAAACTATAAAAGTAATTCATTTTTAAACACATTGCTTAAATAATATTTAAGCGCACGAATTTAATTATATTACTATATACAATTGTATTCATTTATATCCATCCATAACGAATAATCTCTTACCTCCCTGACACAACACACTAGACGATAACACCCTATACACAACCCAGACAAAAATAGAGAACATGTGGGTTAAGATTGAGTGAGAGTGATTTAGTGTTTTATAATTAATTTGTTATTTGTAATAGAGGAGTTTTGTTGTTTATGATAGAGCAGTTACCGTGACCAATTTATGTCAGAGTTTACATAAAAAAAATATGCGTATCTAAATAGCATATAAATAAGGAGGTATTTTATGGTGATTATGTTTTGTGTATATGTTTTTTTTTTTTCAAATACTTTTATTTTTATCAAATTTCCTAAATATTCGTCCTATTTAATGTTCAATGTTTTAAAATCGTCTCAATTTTGTCAAATCGCTTTAATTTTATCTTATCGTCAATTTTGTTAACAAATTATTAATGGCAGGATATCATTAAGATAATTTTAAAACGTTAGGTACTTAAATTAGATGATTTAAGCATTAAGAATTACTTTGAGACTTATTTCAAACATTGGAAACAAAATAATATTTCACTCATAAATGAAATTAACGTTATACCTATAAAAGATGAGATTCTTTTGACAAAAATTTTCAAATTCTAAATTTTCGTTGACTCTTCTAAAAAATCATCCAAAATTTTTAAATTATCCCTACACTTTAGCTTCCATCTTCTTCAATTCTATCTCCTCGTCCTCTACAAGTCACCGGACACCACTACCCACATATCCTCTCTCCCCCCTATGGTCATATTTATTTCCATTCTACGGCTTCGAGCTCGACGTTCATCATATCTGACCCTGCCATTATCACGCTATTCTTTTTCTACCTCTTTCTACCTCCACCTTTAATGTCACCTTTTAGCTCTTTTTTGACACTCTTTACATTTTTACCTTCATGATTTTATATTCTTGTTTTAAAGTTCTGATATATTTAACGCCTCTCACTTCTCTATATTTATTTCTTTCTTTTTCATGATGTCGTTGTGTGCGTTTCTCTCTTCTTTTGTTGTCTATTACGATTTTTTTATTGATGTTGAATGTTTATGTAATTTGTAGAAGAATATCATTTGATTTTTTTTTTTTTTAAATTGATCCATTTGTTTATGATTGATTGATGTTGTTAATGACGGAAAAATTGTAAAAATTGAAATGATGAATTTCAAATATGATTTGAAATTGATAGAGTTAGCTATGGGTGGAGATGAATATAAAGGGATGCAGGGTAGTGATGAATAGTAGTTGTGTGATAAAGATTAGGATGGTGGTAGGGGTGGCAAAGTGGGACGGCCCGTCTCAACCCGCTCTGTTCCGCTCCGCTCCGCTCCGCTTAGGATCGCTTTATAAACGGGGTGGGTCGGTCTGACCCGTCAACTAAGATGGGTTCAAGATGCTAGTCCATCCTACTTTATGGCGGATTGGCGGGTTTGCGGGTTAGCCCGCTTGACTTTTTTTTTCGAAAAATAAAATTTATTAAAATTAACCAAAAAATAATAATTAAAAAATTAAATACAAATAAAAAATAGATAAATTATAATATTTTTTACTATCTTTTTTTTTATTTTTAACTTCAATAAAATTGTTTAAAATAATATTTGTCAATAGAATTATCTTTATTTTTAAAAATAAGTCATATAATT
>NC_029772.3:1075680-1076529 GCF_000817695.3 Arachis duranensis
TAATCGTCATAATGAATGGAGTATAAGTAGAATTTGAAGATGATGAAAAAGATAAATGTTAGTTTTAAAATTTTAAATGATTTTTTAAATAAATCAACAAAATTTAGAGTTTAAATAATTTTATTAAAAAAATTTATTTTTATAAATATAATCTTAGTTTTATTTTTTTTATGAATAATATTATCAATATTCTAAACATTTTTAAGTAAAAATGATAGTTTTCTTGATTTTTCTTTTTGGTAATTAGTTTTCCTAAATTTTACTTCCACTTCCACTTCCAGTACTTTTCTTTTTCTTTTTCCTTTTTCTGTGTGTCAGCAAGTGTGCAGCGAAAAACAATGAAACTTTCTTATATATAACGACAAAAAGGGATAGAACTGCCCACATTACCGCACTCCCATCCTTTTCTTTTTGCTGTATTGTTTTGGGCAAAGGTGAAGCCCTTGTATATTACAAATATAAAATGTTATAATAAAATAATAAATATTATATTAAGTATTAACATATTAACATCAATATCAATCATCAATCAATATATATTATAGAAAACATTTCAAGTTCTTCGGAAAGTATCGGTATACCATTTATTTTAACCGTTAATTTTAATTAATATATTATATATATTTTTTATAATTCAAATCAACGGTTAAAACAGCTGGTGCACCGGTACTCCCGATGCACTTAAAATACTTCCTATATTATATAAGCGTGGGATCTACTTACACAATTGAATACCTTTTACATGTATTAATTGGCCGTAAATTATATATCACTCTTTTATTATAATTAAAATCAAGTAATTTTTTTTAAATTAAAAAAAAATTATCTTTTTTTTTTCTATTTCTCTCA
>NC_029772.3:1077249-1082089 GCF_000817695.3 Arachis duranensis
GAAACTCTGACATTTTTAGTTGATGGAAACTTTTATCCCTTACGACTTTTTTATAAAAGTAATTTAATTCTAAAAAATTTTTGCGCCATAAAATATAATTTCAAGACAAAATCGACATCATTTTAAAATATTTAAATTTCGGTATGTTATTATGGACACAAGTACTAGTATTATAATATAATAGATAAAAACTCACATGTAATTATCATGTAAAATTAATAATTGAAATTATTTTATTATTTGTACCAATTAAATTACAAGTGTGCAAATTTTATTATCTAAAAATCAACTAATTCTCCGGTTATACAATCAAATATTGCGTGGATTCCAAATTTGATCTACCCACCAATTATAATAATATTATAATAATATATTATTATTTTGTGGATTCTAGGACAAACGTTAGTCTTCTAGATACTGGAGGACAATTTGGGCATCACAAAAGACATTTAGACAAAGGGGAACCCCACAAAACCTCTAATGCTTTGAAGCATCCAAACGTCCTTTACTCCTTTTGAGGTATATCCTTTTCTTTTCTTTCTTGCAACCCAGTATTTTGTTACCTAGTCACTTGTTTCCTAGCTCTATATCATCGTTATTATTATTGATTATATAATCTGTGAAATTAAAAGTGGTCTAATATTGGGACTCTATACAAAGAAAGTGCCTTTTTCATGATACATGACAGGTACCACTAACATCAAAATATGAAAGAATTCAAATCATTCCAGAGAGAGCCTTCTCTTAACACTAGTGTACCTGAAAAACAAATGTTGGCACAGTAAAATTATGGTTCTCTTAAATTGATTATTTACTAATTTAAATAAGTGTAATTTAGGTTCATTTCGTATTCAGAAGCTGAGAAAACAAATTTTGCATGGTTTTTCAAAGCCAACTTTTGTTTTTCCATTTCTATTTGTGGTGTCAACAAAAATAAATAAAAAATAATAATTTTTGCATTTTCAGCCTATAAAAATAAAAATTCTGGTATATATTTGCAGCCATAGAATCCAAAAATGGGCTCAAATTTTAGTTTTATTTCGCATGTATTGAGAGACTGAAAATGAGAATCTTATTTATTTCTGCTTCATTTTTATAATTATAGAAACAAAAAAATCATGTAAATTTCATTTTTACAGTTGCAACATGGGAAAATGCAACTAAATGTCTAAACTTGTAAAATTTTTGTAATTTAATTTATTTGGATAAATAAATTTTTTATTTAAATTAAAAAAATCCATAAAATTTTACCATTAGAACTAAAATAAAATGACAGTTTGATCTTCAATTAAGGAGGAAAAATATAAGATGAATTAAGTTTTGAAATTGCACATCAAAAAAGGGCTAATTTATTTCACATTTTTCATAATTGAAGATTAGAAGCTAAGTCCAAGAAAAGAAAAAAAAATAGTGATGGGTCAAATTGAATGTGTATAAAAAAAAAAATTAACTGTTATGTGTTATGTGCTATCTACTTTTATCAACCATTTCTCATTTTTTCTTGATTATGTTACATCAAACCAATTAGCTTAATGAATAAAGAAGTGATGCCAACTGCAAAATGAGACAAAGGGTGGAAGGGCAGTCACCAACTCCCACTTTCTTCCCAACGAGAGCAGAGATAGTGCATTATACCTAAATCACATAAAAATTATGCATTATTAATTAACATTTCACACAGTAGTTTATTTTTAACTAAAATAAAAATTATTTTTAAAAATTATATTTAAATTCTAAACACTAAATAAATTTTCTAATCATAAATTCTAATTTCTTTAAAAACTAAGAATTAAAAAATTAATTTTATAATAAAAAATACATAACATTGACTAATTAAAGTTGGTTTCTTGTGCCTATTCATTAATTAAATATAAATTATAAATATTTAATGTATCAGATTATCAGCAGACAGTAGCCCTAGAAAGTAGAAAGAGATGCTTAACTGCTTTTATAGCAACAAAAATCTTTTACTTAAGTTTTATTAGTTGACTAAGATAATTCCTTTTGTATTCTTATTGTTTTGCAAAAATCAAAAGGCATAAACATAATACTATTTTGGATAAACTAACAAAATGATACTAATAAAATGGTATCAAAAAATTTTAGTGTTGATAATAAGAATCTTAAAAAATATAAAAGACAAATAACTCTGAAAAATTTTAAAATTTGACAAAACCACTTAAACATAAAAAGTATAACATCGTATTGAATGAAAAATGCTGATTTGATAATTGAAAGAGCTTCAGTGATGACAACAAAAAACTTCCATGACATTTTGGCAACGATAATAGCAACAGAAAGCTTTAATGATATTTCGCATTCTTTCCCTTCTTTTCTCACTTCTTCTACCACCAAGGCCACGGCCACCACTTCTTCTACCACCTCATAGGACAAGTATCGAACTCCTTCAATTGCAAAATATAGGTTCAGAAAACATTCACTATGGTTTTTCTAGAAAAAAATAATCATGAATCAACACCAAAAGTAGTTTTATTTACAAAGAAACTAAACTCTTAAAAATACATATCAACAATCCATCACCATTTAACCATGAAAATATGAGTATTTCTAAGAGGTTAAAGAAAAAACACTCACAATCACTGCCCCTAATCAAATCACTAAGTTCAAAATAAGAAAACATGTTTTACGTTTATTCATTATTGTGTTGAAGACCTATATAAGACAGACAGCGAGAGAAAGAAAATTAATGAGAATATCACCACGGAAGTTGAGAAAGTAGACGGCGAAAGCAGCCACGACATCTGGAATTGACGAAAATCTCAATCGAAAACGGGTGATTCCACTGCAAATCTGTGGTTACGAGAAGGTATGAAGGTGGATCTTGGAGATGAAGAAGTGAGAGAGGAAAGGAAAGGACGCGACGAAAACGTCATTGAAGCTCTCTGTCGCCATCACCAAGCTCCTTCAATTGTTAGATCAGTGTTTTTCGTTCAGTATGACATCATGCTTTTTAAGTTTAGGTGTTTTTGTCAAATTTTAAATTTTTTTAAAAATTGCTTTGTCTTTTGTGTCTTTTAGGATCTTTTTGTTAGTGTCAAAATCTTTCGAGTACCATTTTGATAATTTACTCTACTTTTTTTTTTTGAAAAAAAAATGATTCTTAACTTCATGTGATAATCAATTTGATATATGATCTTTGGACTTGTTTGGACGTCATTTTAAAATCTTTTTTAAAAAGATGTTTTTCACATAATAAATGAACAAAAAGTACTTTTATTTTATTTCACCCAAAACATAATTGATAGATAAAAAGATTTTTTTATATGAAATATCCAAACATAAAATTATTTTTATTTTTGTAAAAAATCTTTCAAAAAAAATATTATTTAAAAGAAATCTTTTTTGAAAATAGTGTCCAAATAAGCTCTTAAATTGTAGTTTTTCAAAAAAAAAATTTTTTTTAGTACTTTTACTTTTATTATTAAAAATTTTTCAAACATACTAAAAGATAAAAAATATATTTTTAATTAAAAAGAAGATCTTTTTTATCGATTTAATAGTGTCCAAACAAATACTTTATAATTATAAATTAAGTTGATCTTTCTATCATTAATATACTAATATATATAATTAGGAAAGTGAATTTTCTCAATTTATTTTTTTCAATTGTTTGGTAAAGTGTAATTATTTATTATTTAATATCTTTTTTCATATATTTTTTATCTCACTTAAATAATATAAAGTAACAAATCATATTTTACTAAACAATTAAATTTTTTTTTTTCAGAAGATCCATTCTCTATAATTCACTGCTATTTTAATAACTTAATAGCTAGTCAACGAAACTCAATTTGACATTTGAATGAATTAAATTTCGCCCACATATATAAAATTTAAAAATGGTAGATGTATACAAATTTTAAAATTAGGAGTGTTCATATATAGACACAATTAATTCGACCATCTGCCTCAAATTGATTCGATCTAACTATATTGCTTATAGACCCAATCTTAATTGGTTCGAGGATTGATTTTGGAATAGTGAAATTTGATTATTCGATTAGTTTAATACTAATAAAATAAAATAAAATTTAATAATATATATAAATTTATCTCTTAATCCTAAAGTCTTTTATATTATGATAGTTATTTAAATTTAAATCGATCATATATTTTTTTTATTGCTATTATTATCATTACATATTTAATTATTTATAGTATTTAGATATTTTTTTATTCTTTCTATTTTTTTAAAGTTTTTTTTGAATTTTATTTTCAATCAAGTATTCAATTATCGGAACTCATCCAATCCAAATTTAATCAGTTTGAATCTACTTACTAAATCAATTAAAATTTAATCGGTTAGATTTTCATTTTTCCAAACTTAAACCAACTAGACCTATGAATATCTTTATTTAAAATAATAAAAATATATTAAAATATGTGAGCTAGCTACTAATCTATGACAACAACAATAAACTATGTATACATAAGAATTCTATTATTTAGATTGATGACAGGATGATAAAGTTAATTCACAATTATAAAACTCACGAATCAAACTAAATATGCTTAAAACTCAATGACCAAATTAATTATTAGATAATAAAAAAAATAATAGGCCAACCTGAGCTTATCTCATTAGTAAAACACACCATTTTTTAAATTTTATCACAAATTAACATGGCATCTAAATTATAAATAATTTAATTATCTGCTCTAATACATGATATTAAACCGCTGAATAACCCTACGTTTAAATTTTACTATCATGTTACACAACAAAATCTTTCCCATTATGTTAAATATCAATAATGCTATATAAATAAATAAAACAAATAATTATATAAGACAACTAAAAGAAGTATAATTAAAAGTA
>NC_029772.3:1082234-1096661 GCF_000817695.3 Arachis duranensis
AAATTTATACTTAGATCTTTATTAGTTACTATTTTTCATAAAAACTCAATAATTCTAGAATATTTTTTTAAAAATATTTCATAATTTATCTTAAATCAAACACAAAAATAAATATTTTAAAGAATTATATTTTTTAACCAAAAATTCAGAAAAGACTAATTAAAATTTTTTATCTAATACAAAAACTCAATGATAAATTTTTAAAATATAAAAATTTGATAAAATATAAGAACTATAAGAATAATTAAGTCTAATATATATTTATACTTTGAAGTTTCAAATATATATTATTTGTTATAGAATTCACATGAAAATGTCAGTTAGTTACATACGTAATAATATAAAAAATAGAGACAAAATTTTGTCAGAAATCTCTCTGTTTCTATTTTTTCCATCAATTTATTCCTATGTAAAAATCCTAAGTCTAAAATGCTTAGCCTAGATAACTTGTACCAAGAGGACAATCTGTTATCCTTGAGAGCTTGACCTTACTTAACCTTCATCCATGAAAAATAGTAATAATTTTAACCATGTTACACGTGTATATAAAAAAATTAGTTATTAAATTAATTATTAATATAAAATTAGGTTTTTATTTTTTTTCTTTTTAATTGGTTTTTGATTAGGTTTTTGTTAATAGTAACTGACTTAATTATATAAGGATCTAACTAAAAAAAATTAGTGTAAAAACTCAAATAAAAAAAATGTAAGAACTCAATTAAAAAAAATTAGTGTAAAAATTCAATTAAAAAAATATAAAACCTAATTAAAAATTTTACGAAATTATAGAAACAGATGAATAGAATAATTAAACTTACTTAATTTAGTGATTAATTTTTAGTGTTTTTATAATAATATTATTTATAAACAAGTGTGCAAACAAAGTAACAAACTCAGAATTCAGCCTCTATTTATTATTTTTCTTCCTTTCTTCTTCTTTCTTCTCTCTCTCTCAAGTGAATTTGGATCTCTGTTCTCATTTCTCAAGAAACTTTACAGAGAGAGAGAGAGAGACTGTGTCCTGTTTTGGACGTTTTGACTTTTGCAACAAAGCAGTCACCGTTCTATAAATAAAAACACAGTTAGCTTAAAAAAAAGGAAAATGCTGCTTCAAGAACCTCAACCCCAACGAGCAACACTACTTTTATTTCATGTCTTCAATGCAATATCTAAAAGGCAATCATTCACAAAAGGTTATACCTTAGCATAAGCCAGGGGCTCATTGGTCAAAACTCTCATTATTTATTATACACAGCAAGCAAAGTAAATGATCCCTTTCAAGGCTAACCTGAAATTCTTGGAATCTACTTTCTACTTTCTATTCCTATTCTGGAATAGTGCTGCTTCTTCTTCTTCTGCATCATTTTCTTCCTCTCTTTCTGTGTTCTTACTTGTTTAGCTCCTGGGTAGTATGCTAACTCATGCTGCTTTCTTTCTCTTTTTTTTTTTCCATTTAAAAAAAGAGTTTTTTTGCACATTTGCTGCATTACTTTCCTTTAAAACAGGACACTTTTTTTTTTCTGTCTGAAACAGAGATAACTCACTTTTTGTTTTCTTCATGGTATTTTCAGGCATGGAGCTTGAAGGGGTTAAAGAAAATATGGAACTGAGGTTGGTTTCAAGGCACAAGCGTTCAAAGAGGTGCCCCTTCTGTGGAATATTTATACACTTGTAAAATTTTGCATTGAAGAGCCATTTTTTGAGTGGAAAATTTTCATGAATGTAAACACAGCATATGAACTACAAGCTCTGAAATGTTTTCACATAACTGAGAATTTCACATTGAGAGTAAAGTGGTGTCCATTTTAGATTCTAAATTCTCACTCTTATTATTGTCAAACACCATTTTGAGAATTGGGAGTTCGTGAATGCACCTCCCAAGTAAAAGTTCAGATCCAGATATAAACTGATTCTAATCTTAACCGTTTCTTCTCTCTTTGTAATGGCAGCTTTCCTGATAATAAAAAGTTTGAGGAGGATAGTACAGACACTGAGGCCACAGATAGAATTAAGCTGGTATAACCAATTTCTCTATTATTTCATCAAGAAATGTCATCACTGTTTTTCTTTCAGCCTTTTCTTTTTGTAGATACTGCTTCTTTTAAATGCATTGTGAGACATGCATGTATATTTTGGCATAATCCAATGTTGTATAATCATGACCTGTGAAGATATTGTTGGTGTAGTTTAGTTCAATTTCTTCTGGACAAAGTTTATAAGTGAGAATTTCATTGCTGAAGTGTGGCATTAATCTGATTTCAGGATACTGGGTACCTCACAGAATGCTGTAATTCTAGGACAAAACAAACAGCTACAAATGATGCTGAATTTACTCTGAAGCAAGAGGTACAAATACAGTTCTGGAAACTGCTCATAACAATTCCCTTTTTGACATGTTCTAATTCAACCTTATTTTTGTTCTGCATAATTCTGCCTCATGTAATAGCTGTGTTTTACATTTTTTTTTTTTTGGGAATTATCTTTGTTGCAGATTCTACAACTTGAGAGAAGACTGCAATACCAATTTGAGGTCCGAAGCACATTAGAAAAGGCGCTTGGATACCGACCTTCATCATCTCTTGCTAGTTCCAATGATACAATAGTACCCAAGGTTGGGACTTCTTCTTTTGGCACAACAAGTGTGTGCATTGCTTCTATTGTCAACATTTTTGGCCCCATTAATCAGTGGACTGTTTTATGTATGCTATCATGAAAACTCTAGAGGAACATTGACAATGAAATTGAAACCATATATATGGTTTCTCCTAATTTATGCTAGCATGAGGTGCATAATTTTGTGGCTCAACCCTGCTTTGTGTCTGCTATTCTAAGATTATTATGCAGTCTATCAATGAATGCTGCATTCTCTTAAGAGTCCACTGTGAATAAAATCTTCTTTAAGAATTTGTTTGTCAAATTTTAACCACTTTTCTTTTTCTTTTTGACTTCAGCCAACCACAGAATTAATTAAGGAAATTGCAGTGTTAGAGTTGGAAGTTGTGTATTTGGAACAACATCTCCTCTCCTTGTATCGCAAAGCATTCGATCCGCAGTTACCCTCTGTCTCTCCACCCACCAAGGAGGAAAGAGTAGAGTCTCCTCTAATAACAACTCCAAGAGCAAGATACACTGAAGTTTCTAGGCCTCATGAGGTCTTAACCGAAAGAGAATGTTCTGCAGTTCAATCCAACAGTCATATTCTTGATACTATTAGAAAAGAACATACTAATGGATATAAAGTTGAGACTCCGGAGAAAGAACATAGTGTAAGTCAGCCAGAAGAACAGCATTTAGATTCTGGTGTATATCGTTGCCACTCTTCATTATCCCATTGTCCAGCATTCGCAACAGCACAGTCTCCTACAGCATCCTTGCGAGCTTGTCATTCGCAGCCATTGTCCATGATGGAGGTAAATCACATAATGAGAGGTTTTAGAGTGCGTTTGGTTTGCATTTTCATTTTAATGTTTTACTTGAGTTCATACTTTGGATTTAAGTGCCTGCAATTAGATCCTTTTTGACAAAACTTCTTATATGTACTTTATTGAGAAGTTCTACAATGTCCACTTCTCTTTACAACTATTTCAGTATTTATTTGCCTTTTATGGATTCTGACTGTTGATTTTTTTTTTACAGTATTCCGAAAATGTTGATGGTTCATCAAATATAATCAGCCTAGCAGAGCATCTTGGCACGCGAATATCCGATCATATTCCGGATACACCTAACAAGCTTTCTGAGGATATGGTGAAGTGCATAGCAGCTATATACTGTAAACTTGCAGACCCGCCTACAACGAATCCTGGCCTTTCCTCACCAAGTTCATCCTTGTCTTCAGTTAGTGCATTTTCTGTTGGAGATCATGGTGATATGTGGAGTCCAGGTTTCCGGAACAATTCGTCTTTTGATGTACGTTTAGACAACCCTTTCCATGTGGAAGGGCTCAAGGAGTTTAGTGGACCTTACAGTACCATGGTTGAGGTATCATGGATTTACAGAGATAATACCAAATTGGGTGATACAGAACATTTACTCCAGAACTTCAGGTTTAGATTAAGATCATAAATGTTTCACATAAGAAAAGTACATAGATTATTGAAATTCTTTAATCTCTTGGTATTGTAATCGACATGCCTCTATGTTGTTTCAGGTCAATTATTTCTCGACTAGAAGACATCGATCCGGGGAAGTTGAAACACGAGGAGAAGCTAGCTTTCTGGATCAACATACACAATGCTTTAGTGATGCATGCAAGTTTCTTGAAAACCATGTTTTTTCTTTTATTATTTCTCCTCTTCTTTCACTTGATTCATTGTGTTAAAAGTTAAAACCTCTTGTTTGGTTTCTAATAGGCATTTTTGGCTTATGGTATCCCACAAAACAATGTGAAGAGAGTCTTTCTTTTGTTGAAGGTATAAACTGAAAACTGAGATGCAGATTCAATCATTTTAATTAAAGGATGAGCCTTTTTAGGCCTATTTTCCTTGACTAACATGCTCAACCACTTGCTCTTTACAGGCTGCATATAATGTTGGAGGTCATACAGTTAGTGCAGACACAATACAGAGTGCTATACTCGGGTGCCGAATGTCGCGTCCTGGACAGGTGGATCATGTCTAAAGTTTTGAGCAATATCTTACTATTTCTTTAACTTGTCAAGTTTTGAGCAATATCTTCTAACTTCCTTCTTCTTGAAGTGGCTACGAATGTTCTTTTCTTCAAGAACCAAATTCAAAGGCGGAAATGGACAACAAGCATATGCAATTGAGCATCCTGAACCTCTTCTACACTTTGCACTCTGCTCCGGAAACCATTCCGATCCAGCGGTACATTATTCGAATCTTGATGCTATTTCAATCATTGGTATTTCTTTAGAAAGTACCCTTGCTTCATAGATAGATATAAGCACTCAAATTGAACACAAATTATAAAAAAAAAAAATCATTTGTGAAAATTGTTTTCATGCTAGCATTTCACTATACCATATTACATTACAAGAATTTCATTACCATGTATACAATGATTTTATGTACCAGAATGGACTAATATATATAGCAAGAAATCACCATGCTTCCTGAAAGGTAACATAGGTGGACCATTCCATGTGATAAATATGATAGAACCAAAACAATTTCACGGGTGGAAAGTGGAAACTAAACAAGAAAACGTGCATTGACAAACATATGATCGTACTGTAATACTAATTACTATCTCCTCTTTCATTTTCACATGGCTGCCTAACATTAATTTGTCATTTGTCTTGTAATGAAAATTTTTGACAGGTACGTGTATATACACCAAAGAGAGTGCTTCAAGAACTAGAAGTAGCCAAGGAAGAGTACATTCGCGCCACTTTTGGGGTACGAAAGGACCACAAAATACTTTTACCAAAGCTCGTTGAGTCGTTCGTCAAGGACTCCGGCTTGTGTCCCGCCGGTACAGTTGACATGATCCAACAGTCTCTTCCTAAGGATTTGGTAAAGTGATTGCTTTGGTTTACATTGTTTGGGTCTATGTATTCTTTTGTACAAAGTAGAGAGGGTAGATTGCATTATTGCAATAGCAAAATCTTACTACTAATGTGTATTATTTTCTTTTTTTTTTTTGGTAGTAAGTAATGGTAGTAGTATATGTAATGTATCAAAGTGATTCTGCCGTGAGCAATATAAATTATCTTGAGCTATAATTGATTGTCATTTGGACCCCAAAACTAAAAATAGATTTTATTTCCTTGTTCAATATTGACAAAATTTTACAAAGAAAATCTCATCAGAAACAGTGAAAGATACAATGTCTTGGGATTCACATGTTCACGTGAACTCCAGGTACAAATTTCGTCGGTGCAATTAAGTTACTATCTTTGTCATTTGTTAGTTTTTTCATCTTAAAAAATGGGTTGAAAACTTTAACTAAACGAATCTTGAAACTGAAATAAAAACGGTTAGGAATCTTTTTTGGTGTCAAATTTAGACGTCATGTATAGGCTTCATACAATATTACTCTTAAGACTCTCTTAAGTTATGTACGTAGACTGAAAAAACCGTAACTAACACATTGGTTGGGAAGAAAATCAACTGACAAAATGAAATATATTTAGTATAATTTATTATTTTTTATCATTATTTTTAGTTATTAGTTCAATTTATTTAGTATAATTTATTATTTTTTATCATTACTTTTAGTTATTAGTTCAATTTTTTTGTCTAACAATTTAATAATATATTTTTAGCAATGGACTATTTGTACAAAATGAACATTTTTCATACTATCTAAAATAATCAGTACTAGGGATAATAAACATCTCTCGAAAAATTAAACTAATTTTGGAGTTCACCAAAAATCGAATTCTTAACCTTTTGGATCTAGCGCTCTAATACCATGTCATGATACCACTCATCCCAAAAGTTTCAGCTAATGGAAAAAAGTAACACTAATGATTATATTTTTAATACTCCATAAACTTCCATTATACACATTGTATAAATATTCCTTATTATTTTTATTATGATGGAAAGTTAAAGTCCTAAGTTGAGCATTGCGGCCTGAAAGTCCCTTTCTATCGAATTCGTTGCGTTTCCATGCTATGTGGAATAATTATAGGTGTGTCCATCTCTCTCCCTCTCCCTCTCTTGTGTCTTTGATTGTTGGCTTAAAAAGAAAAAAAAGAAAGCTAGTGTTTAAATTTCTGTTGTTGGTTGATTATTGACTAATAAAAATAGGGTTTCCAGTTATAAAAGAAAATTAATAAATTATAGTTGGGAGGACCTGGAGTAGGTCCAAAATAATATAATAGGAAAACATTAATCTGGATCAGAGATAATTGATTGATATTTCAGTAACCGTGGGCCAAATGCAAACGGTCTCCTCCTTGAAAATAATAAAAATATTAAAATAAATGAAGATCGATCTCATTTTCTTAACTAGTAAACAAGATGCATTATTATTAGTAGCAAACTGGGAATGGCATCATGCCAAAATGGTTCAATGCCCTCAAAAGCCCAATCTCAGCACCATTCTAGTTAATTAACACTAAACGAAACACTCAGCAACGATCACAATTAAGAAATAGAGCATGGATCAGTATGGACTCTCCCCAAAGTAATTCCCAGGTGGATTATAGAAACAAATGGTCAAGCTAGCATCCTCCTTAACGCATGTGGCTTGAGCGCACCCCAACATAATCGATTTCCTCCACACTACCTGCGTGTAAACACCGCACCTGTGATTTGGAACGCAAGAATTGTTGGCGTGGTTGTAATATTGCTTTTGCCTCACCCACTCTTCCACCGCTATGCGGGGAGTCACGGCTCCGCCACTTGTCATCAGCTGGTTGGCGCCGTACTTGCCAGCTGTCAGGTTGGCGAACTGGCAGCCCATCTTGTCCCTCTGGAGCCGGACGAGTCGGCTTGTGGCGTTAGCCAGCTGCTGGCTCCAGATTAGGGGCTGAACGCCCACCGCGGCTCGTGCCTCGTTGTGAGCTGCCAGGAACTCTGTTGCGGCGGGTGGTAGCGGCGGTGGTGGGGAGGTTGCTGCTTGGGCTGAGACGTGGAGGAGGATGGGGAGTGATGCCAGTAGAAGCAGAGAGGAGAGGAGAGTGTTTTGTTTCATTATTGTGGGATGTTAATGAGTGTACTAGTTTTGTTGGTGTGTGTGCAACTGCGATGAGCAAAGTCAGCTGCATCTATTTATTATATCGAAATGACACATGGAGGCATTAATTATCTGCCGAGATATATTGCTTTACAATTTTTGTTTTGAAAAAAAAAATAAAAAATCAGCACAAAAACTGAAAAACAAACCTCATCGTTATCTTGTTTAATGAGCAATGTTATAGTCAATATTTGGTACATGATAAAGACTCTATATTGCAGCATCTGTATCAGACAAAAAAAATTAGTTAGTGTAATTAAAATTAGTTAGGTTATTAGTATGTTATATAACTAGTAATTAGTGCAACAAATCAATTATGTTACATTAGTTAAAAATTATATATGATACATAACATATACTTTGGCAAGTAAGATATGCAAATATCTCGGATAGAAACCCAATTAAATAATAACAAACTCACCAAGTCCAGACGAGCTATAATAAAGTTTGAAAATCATAATTAATACTTTCAAGCGTTATCCTGAAGATAATCTCAAAAGTCATAACCAATACTTCTAAACGTCATCATGGAGGTAATTTCGGAAGTCATAGAACTATAACCAAACATATCAGAAACGTCTATATAAACAGATAAGTAATCTTGGAGTAAAACAGGTCACACAACTCACTCTAATTTATTTCTCTTATTTTTTTATAATTGACATTTTTATTTGAGTATCAGAATATTTTTACAGGTGTTTTCGCTGCAGTGTTCCAACCCAGCCAACGTATACCTCTTCCACCAGAGCACAATTGCAGGCAGAAGGAGCCGTTATACCTCAGTAACATAAGGACGGAATAATATATATATATATATATATTGTTGGTTGATCCTTCTTTTTCTTGTTGCTCTCTTCTCTTGTTTCGTTTCCTCCTTTTCTCTCTTCTTCACACTTGAATTCACTTGACAGAGTTAATGAGAGTTGCTCTACTTTATCCATGGCTGTTTCAATATGGTGCGGTATGTAACACCCTACCACACTAAGCTTTACGCTTAAGCCGTAAAACAGAGGTGGTGTGGTATTACGACATCTAAAATAAAATGAATACATATAATAATAGAAGAATTATAATATGATAGGAGCCTTGAAGAAAAGAGGAAACAAAAATCGCGAAGTAAAAGCGCAACGCTCAAGGTACGAGTTAACTTACGTGCTAAGAAAATCATAATTATTAAACATAAGATAACAGAAATAGGAATAGAGTGCCAAAGGACAAAATAACAAGCTCCTAACTCAACCTGCGAAGTCAAGACTGGCCGGAGAATATTTACATATATATACATACATATCCCAAAATCGAAAAGTACATATACACAATCCTGCCTCTCCATAAACCTTTAGGAGGATCAAAAGAACAAGTTATGTGGAGAGAAAATCAAGTACATATATACACATTATAGCATAACAAAATAACCCTGTAACCACTCCGTTTCAAGGGTCCAGACGCCTAACGAGATGCCTCTCGACCTGCATCTGAAAAATAACAACATAGTATGGAATGAGAACCGGAGGTTCTCAATATGGTAAAGGTGCCACACATATAATATATAAGGCTCTGGGAATGCCAGAGGCAATCTTAGAACGCCGACACTCAGATTATAGAGCTTAAAGTATTAAACAGAAGCCATAAAAGGTAGTTTTCTAAAAATATTTAATCCTAAATTAACTTAACATTAAATCTAAGTCACATACTGCCATTCCTCCACACCTCCAACTCCTTCATGCATTTTCACAGACAAATAGACAGATAAGGCAAACACAAGAAGGTTACAGTTATTAAAGGTAACAAATACACATTTAGCATGGCAAGTACATATAGGCTAGGGGTGTCAAAAATCCCCAGGAGCGGGGATCCCCGCGGAGACCGCCCCGAATAGGGCCCCGATGGTGGGAAATTTTTCCCGTGGGGATGGGGATGGGGAGCGAAATTCCCCCAAGACAGGCGCGGGGACCCGAGCGGGGATCCCTGCCCTATCCCCGATAATTCCCCGAATGTTTGAAATTTCTTGAATAACTTTACTTTATTTCTAACATAGGGGTTTTTTAGTAATTTCACTAATTAAAAAATCGTAATCCTATTATTCAGTCTTCCCTACTCACTGTGTTGTTTGCTGCGCCATCTACTCTCTATTCCCAGTCCCAACTTTCTTCCATCTCCACTTTGTTCAAATTCTAAAACTCCCACAGCACCATACGCTGTTCTCTCCCACAGTCCCAACTCTCTCCAGTTTTCACTTGATGTTAAAGACTATATCTTATTTTTTTTTAAATGGAAATTGTATTTTAAGATTTTATTTTATGGACTATAATTTACTATGTTGTATTTGTGGACTTGTAATCTTGGATAAGATATGTTTGTGTGTTTGTAATAGTATTTTCTAGTTTGTTTTTTATTTTTTTGATATTTTTTACTATAATTTTCATATGAATGTTAAATATAAGGGGATGGAGAATGGGGCCCCGCGGGGAATACGGGGAACGCGGAAAATGGGGAAGGGGACAATTATCCCCCCACGGCGGGGATCGGAGCGGGGACGGGGATTAATTCTGGGGGCGGGGACGAGGAGCAGGGAGGCATCCCCCGCCCACGCCCCCGTCCCGCCCCATTGACATCTCTAATATAGGCACACCCAATTAAAGCACAAGCAAATAATTCAAGTAATATGCGTATGATGTATGCCTGTCCTATGGTTGATGAGACTCATCTGTCGGTTATCCAGCCAACTCGACAAGTCTGAATTGTCCTTAGACTATCCCCCAACGTGTATCCCCAAGAGTCTATGCATAGCTTTTTCTCAAATAATCAATATTGCTCAATGGGGGTAACATTCTCGAGAATTTATATAGTGTCCGGTCACACTTACGTCGTAGGGTCAACAGAGTATCGAGTTTTCAACCTGGTACACGTGGTGACAAGCCACGGCACTTGATCCAGGGAATCTCGTATCTCAGATTATTCAAATTCATAAGTCATATAAATAATTCAATTATAATTCATCAACATCCACATAATTCTCAATCGCATCTCATTCATCATTATACGTCAATCATGTTCAATTCTTATCCTTCATTATCACACCTCCCATTCCGTCCATCAATAGTTCCCATTCAAAACATAGTTCATTCTTTTCTAAATGAATCAAACTTAAAACATGCTCATTTTCTTAATAACTCTAAATCAAATTATATAACCTTTGAATCTAAATCTTTTTAAATAATCATATAAACAAAATCTCTAATTTTTATAAAATTTTGGCAATATCTCCTCTAAAACTCGGACTTCACCATCCTTTTCAGGTCCAAACCTGCTTTCTTTTCAATTCAACATACCATTCCTCATCATCATAACAGTCACCAGATAAATATACCTTAAATCAACAATTATACTCATACAATATTCAAGTCCAACAACCAAAATTCAACTAAGGATCATAGTTCACTAATTCTAGGCTTCTAACACAAAATACTTTATTGATCTAATTTTATAAACTTATTATGTTAATAATTAGTTAAGATTTTTAAGTATATATTATAGTATCACACATTAATAAATTTTGATACTATAAACAAAAAATAAAAAAAATTAATATAACTAATTTAAAATTTTTAAAAAGTAAATTTGATGAGAAAAATTCTATTTATTTAATAACCGCACTAAAGAAAAAAAAAAAAGGAAAGGAAATGAGAGTTCAAACTTCACTAATCCATTGGCTTCTCCATTGGCTTCTATTAATCATTAGTTCATTATCATTCATGATAATGAAACAACTCGACACCACATAAGATGCAGTAATAATAATAAATTAATAATATAGTACATATTCGCTAAACTATTCACAAAAAAAAATAAAATAATTAAAAAAAATCTATAGCGACTACTTTTAAATTTTTACTACCCTACTCCGGTATGACACTCAACGCCGTCTCAAACTTCCTCCCCTTATTACCGTCGCTGTGACGGTCACCACCACCGCCACCTTTTCCTCTCCTTACCATCTTCAACGGCTGACCACCACCAGTACCACCAAAATCCGCAACATCCGGCGCAACTTTCCGGCAATTCTTTCCGTTTTCATCGCCGGCGAAGAATACAACCTGTTTCGGGCGATGGCCAAACCCACTCTTTGCGATTGCCGAGGCAGCCATTACCGCCAATGCAGCCATCTCCTCCGGCTTCAATATCCGGTTCAACCGGTTCAACGGAAGCACGAAATATAGCTGGCCGAGTTTTAAAACCTCGGTTTCTCTAACGGCCCTGATGACGCCGTCAAATTCCATATCGTCGGAGTTGCAAACGAAACAACCTTGATACAATTGCAACAGATACGAGACCTTAACGGTGTAAGAGAATTCCTGAAACCTTCCGTCGTGTACGATCAGCTTTGCCGTCTCAACCTCCACCTCCACCTCCATCTGTTGCGAATCCAAAGAAACGCAAAAGCAATTGCCCATTTTCCTTTTCCAATAACTTCTAATTTCTTCTATGAAATAACAGAAAAGAAATTGGAAACGAGAAAATTGAAAATGAAAAAGAAAAATAACCTAACTCGGTGAATCGGAATCGTTTTTTGAATTGTATATCTCGGAACCTGGCGTGAATGCCTGAATGGTAATTTTTTTTTTTCAATTTTGGTGGCTTCTATTTTTTTTTTCTTTTTGAAGATTGGAGAAAAGAAAACACGGGTTGGACGTTGAAAAGAAGCTTGGTGTATATATGAGAAAGAAAAGAAAAATACCGCGTTGGATAATTTTATTTTTTGTTTTTAATTAAAGAAAGTTCGAAACTACTAACATGAGCTGTGGTATGGTAGATAACGCGTGTAATTCTAGCGATGAAAATATCAGACTTAAAACGATAAGATGGAATACTGGAATTACACCTATTTTTTTAAAACAAAAAAATATTTTTGAAACAGGAAAGAAGGAAACAAAATCTAATTACACGCAATGAAAAGTTGAAAACTCCGAAAAGTCATAACAATGTTATGAATTTAGGTTTTAGGTTTCACAAAAATTTCCAGCTTAAGAAATAAAATTCTTGTTGCGCAAGTATCTAACTACTCAAGTCAACTACTGCCTAAACAAGTAAATTTAATGACGAAATTTAGTTCGTTTTAGATAGACATTATGTTTACAGATAGGAGTTCATTTTGATGCCCAACTACTATTGACTATATATAATTATCATGAAATTAATTACAAGCCATTAATATATTTGAGAATTTTTGTGATAATAATATAATTTGTAATATATATATATATACGAATAATGCTATGTAACCAAAATATTATAGATAATAAATAAAAATATATAATTAATAATATTTACGCTTAAAAAAGAGTGTAGATTATTCTCTTAATTTAATTGACGTAATTAATTTATTTCTATAATTAATTATTTTTTCTTATTTAATTATACTAAAGTTAATTCTAAATTTAACATGAATCATATTCTAAAAATTTCTCTCTCACTATTATTACATGCATTTATAATTCTATCATTTTTTTTCTCAAATAAAAATTTTAAATTTTTATTTTTTAATTTTAAAAAATCTCAAATTACCTCAATACATTTTATAAAAACAAATCTTAAATTTGATCGATTTCTATTTATTAAAATTTAAAAACGTCCAAAATTGTCGGTTCGTGACTTACAAAATAAAATAATAAATAATAATAAATTAGCACTAATTTATTGATTATGGATATAATATATATAAAATTATAAATATTATACGTATAAAAATATGGATATTAAATTAGAGAATTTAACAACTTCTGTTACACAACTCATATTTTAATAAATAGTAAATAAAAAATATTAAAATTATGATTCTTTGGTGTATATATAAGATCATTTGAAATATATAACAAGACACATAATTTAAAATTTGGTAATATTAATTATAAAAATTTGTTAATTATGAATATTATATGTATGAAATTATGAATGTATAAGTATGAAATTATGGATGTTATTAATATAAAATCTTAAATGTTATGTGTATTTTACTTAATTATGGATGTTATGTATATAAATTTGTGGATGTTATGAATAAATTTGTCAATGGAATAAATTAATTTAGATATTTGATATTTTTTTTTCAAATTTAATTATAATAAAATTTGAAAATATATGTGAATCAGAATAAATCATTTTCACTTTGAAAAAAAATGAAACAAATTTTTTTAATTATCAAAGACGATAATTTAAGAAATTATACGTTGATTTAAATGTATAATTAATATCTTTAAAAAATATTAAAATATTTTAAATCATGATTTATTAGTGCATATATGAAATAATTTAAAATATATAATAAATATAGTTTAAAATTAAATAATATTAATTCAAAAAAATATATTAATTATGAAAATGATGTGTATGAATATATAAATGTGACATAAAAAATAAAAAAATGTGCTTTTGTTATTATAATATAAATTAAATACCATAAATATAAATTATATGTATTCATTAATAAAAATGTAAATTGATAAACCTATGTATTTATAACATGCTATTTAATATATGCAATTAATGTTTTTATATAGAATAAATATTGCAGTAAGCCAATGAATAATAGTTCAAATGGCATAATCTCTCCATACTCAATTAAAAAGTTACGAATTCGAGTCTCTTATTTTTAATAAAAAAAATATTGCAGTAAAAAAAATAGGCGCGTGAAAAGATAACAACTAAGTTTTGCTCATCTCGTTAAATATAGTTAAAAATAAAAAATTTTGGCTGATTTTGATTTGTTAAGTTTGGTTC
>NC_029772.3:1096883-1099202 GCF_000817695.3 Arachis duranensis
TCAACCGATACTACACTTATGATAGTAAGGATTTGAAGAACAAAATTAAAAAGATTTTCCATTGACTACTGTAAAACGGTCACAGCACTTATTGTTAAATGATCTCCTTGAAGAGGAGAACATCTCCTTGTTATAACGACCTCAATATTTATTGTTTTTACTACATATATTTAAAAGAAGACAAAAATAAAAATAATTTTTTGATTTATCAATTTTCATGCACTAACCGTTTTAGAAAATAAATTCTCTCTATTTTTTTAATAATTGAAAAAGAATAAAATGTGATATTTTATTATTAATTTTATATATAAAATAAAAATATATAAAAAGTATTAAAAAATTAAAAATCACAATTTTTCAATTAATAAAAATTGAGAAAATTTATTTCTACTATTACGTTACAATATTGTATTTTCTTGATTTAATTTTCTGTGAAGTCTCTTGAAAAAACTTTAATTCTATTTTTTTTACAAAAAATGCATGAAAAGTTACACCCGAATATTTGCACGAAGCTATCTAACATTATTATATCACCCTTCTTCTTTTTTTAATTTTTATTTTCGGGCAGGATCATACAGCTCATAATTAACAGTTTCTAACACACAAAAAAGAGGATTGCCGCCGAGTGCCGGATTTTGGTCTGCTAGTTTTTGTTTCTTACGTGTTTACTTTCTAAATGTTGTTTAAATATTAGTGAAAACTCATGTGCAATCGACTTTACGTGATGTTGATAGTTGAGAGCCATTAGATAAAAATTTAGTTAAATCAGTCAAATCATCTAACGGTTTTCAATTATCAACTTTACGTGAAATCGACTACACTTGAATTTCCACTTTAAATGTTAGATGTTTTATTCAGACATACTTCATTTAATATATCCCTACACTTTGTTTACGATCAATGAGATTTGCTTACTTCAGTGTCCCCCCGGAAATGTCTTAGATACACACAAAAATTTTTAATATATCTTCAGTGTCAAGTTGATACTATGATGTAGATAGGGCAGACAAAGAGTAAATTAGATCTTTTGTTTTTGAAAAAAAATTGATTATTTTAAAAATTTTAAAACGAATTGATCTTTTCGGAAGGAGAATTATTGCTTTGTCTTGTAATGTTTACATTTTAGAATTTATTCGTCTTATAATAAATTTTGTTAAAAAATTATTTATCTAATATAGCTATTAAAAATTTTATTAAAAGTGATCGAAAAGTAAAAAAATATATATTTTTGAAAATTTTATAATAATGAAAACTTATTGAAAACCCAAAGTTCAATACCAATTTAAAAGTTTACTAGCAGGCAAGTTGGATGGAACGAAACTATTGTGGCTCTTCGCTTTTGTAAGCTTTCAGAAAAGGAAAACGCTATAAAGAAGGGTTTAGTTAATCCATATTCTAAAAATATTTATTAATAATAGATAAAACGTTTTTTAAAAAATAAATTTTAAAGATCTCATAATATTAAATGTATAAAAAAATTTAACTTTTGATAATTTTTTGTTTTTGCATGATTAAGATTATCTTTAAAATATCAATTTCGCTACGTTAGTAACATCATTTCTGCCAACATCTGCTAATTCTTATTTATAATTGTGTTTAATAGAAATGTTTTTGTGGATGTGTCTAATAAAAATGTCTTTTTTATAACTGTATTTTAATAAAAATGTCTTTATAAATATATTTTTAGATGTGTCTCTTTATATGTGTTTAAAATATAATAACTAATCATTGTTGGCAATAAGATAACAGATAATATGTTGGTACCTATGCTTTTCCTTAAAATATTTGTTAATAAAACTCTTATGAACAATTGGCTTAGATATTATTCATAATTATATAGCATTTTGTAGTAAATATATATTTCTCGTAATTTTATGTAATTGTCAAAATTGATTTATTTATTCTTTCGGACACCTATTATTTTATTATGCGGAGGTAAGGGAATGGGAGGTCACATCTCACATGCAGATCCCGCCCCTTATTTCTTAACATGTTCTTTTGGTGGGAGATTCTATGGTGCTAAACAGTTGAAGTCTCTTTATATGCTGAATATATGTGTCGGTCTTGAGTTATGTCCGCGTGGTGGAGTGACTGTTTGCATGTCAGATTCTCTAAAATGAAGCAGACTGTGGCCTCATCATTTTAGTGTTTGTTTGTTAATAAAATTAATAAATAATTGTCTTTTAACATTCAGTAATAAATGATTTCTTTTAACAAAGATACTTTCGTTTTTTTTTTTTTTGAAAAATATTGTATAACAGCTGTTGCTGCTTGCTAGCATAGAGAAAAAAAGGGGGAGAAAAATGAAAATGAACCATA
>NC_029772.3:1099273-1100672 GCF_000817695.3 Arachis duranensis
ACGGTATCCCCCAGCCCGGCAGGCCAAGGACTAATCCGCCGCGGTACTGAGCTCCATTTAAGGGTTTGTCGCTGGCCAATGGGTTGCTGCATGCACAATGATACTCAAAGTAAAGTTATTGACTTAATTTCAATTTGTAAATGTGCGCTTAATTTTTCGTCCAAATAATTAAAGATCGGAATATACATTTCCTCAATTATATTTGATGCACATACTCTAACAAAAGTAGAGGACTGATAACACGTATGTTTTATACTTAGATAGATCAACATGTCAGATATATATAAAATAAAGATGTATAAATAGAAGATTTTATTATTAAAATAATTAGCTCAATAATAATTTATATATATAATAATATTATATGTTGTAATGTGTATATATATACAAAGATAGAAAGAAGTATTAAAAATAAAGAGAGAGAAAATCGCATATATTTATTGTTACTATCTCAATATAATAAAGATGATTAATATTACTATTAATATAATATGTAAAGGGTAATAGAAAAGAGAATTTAGAATACTAATAAAATAAAATAAGAGAAAGAATTGTAGAAGAAATATAAAGAGAAGAGTATTTGATTGCAACATAAAAAGAGAGTATTTGTTTATTATTGTCTGTATTAACAACGGAGGTTAACCTCCTATTTATAAGCATATGGGAGGAATGTTTTCAACCCATATTAATTTCATTCTCTATTGGTAACATAAAAACTGAGTCACTTGCATGGGCATCCATATCCTTTCTGTTTATCATAACACTTCCCCTTGGATGACCATTCAGGATTATTGCCTCGTTAAAACCTTACTAAAGAAAAACCCAATGGGAAAAAAAACTTTAGTGAAGGAAAAGAGTACAATATCCTTTGTGACGGAGACCGCCTCATTAAAAACCTTGTCAAGAAAAACCCAATGGGAAAAAAACTTGACCAAGGGAAAAAGAGTACAGTCTCCCCTCATGCCGACATCATTTAATGTCTCAAAATCGGCGCATCCCAATCTCATGTACCAATCTTTCAAAGGAGGATTTTGGGAGCGACTTTGTAAATAAATCTGCCAGATTATCACTTGAGCGGATCTGTTGGATATCAATTGTCCCTTGATTTTGAAGATCATGAGTGAAGAAGAATTTGGGAGAAATATGCTTTGTTCTATCACCTTTGATGTAGCCGCCTTTAAGTTGAGCAATGCATGCTGTATTATCTTCAAACAGGACAGTTGGAGCTATCTTATGATCAATCAGTCCACATGATGACAGAATATATTGAATCAGACTCCTAAGCCAAAAACACTCGCGACTAACTTCATGAATCGCCAGTATTTTAGCATGATTAGAGGAGGTTGCTGCTATCGTCTGTTTCGTGGACCTCCATGATATAGCTGTACCACCATATGTG
>NC_029772.3:1101277-1135952 GCF_000817695.3 Arachis duranensis
AATTATACCACATTCGTCCAGATTGCTTTAGACCATATAAAGATCTTTGCAATTTGACTGAGTATAACCCTTGCGAATATTCACTGGATGGTTTAGATATCTTTAATCCTTCAGGGACTTTCATATAGATATCCCGATCTAATGAGCCGTATAAATAGGCTGTTACCACATCCATTAAATGCATATGCAGTTTATGATATGCAGATAAACTGACCAAATAACGCAAAGTTATCGCATCCACTACATGGGAATACGTTTCTTCATAATCTATACCGGGCCTTTGTGAAAAACCTTGTGCCACAATTCGGCCTTTGTAGCGCACGGCTTCATTTTTCTCATTTCGTTTTCTCACAAATACCCATTTGTATCCAACAGGTTTTACATCTGCAGGTGTACGGACTACAGGTCCAAAGACTTCACGTTTTGCAAGTGAGTCTAATTCAGCCTTCATGGCTGCTTCCCATTTTGGCCAATCATTTCTTTGTCGACATTCTTCAACTAATCTTGGCTCAAGATCCTTATTTTCATGCATGATATTCAACGCCACATTATATGCAAATATTTCATTGACAATTGTCTTATTTCGGTCCCATTTCTCTCCTGTAAAGACATAATTTATCGAGATCTCGTCATTTTCACAATTTTCAGGTACCTGAACGTCTTCTGGCGTTATATCAGAATTTTGGACAACTGCAGGTGTCTCTACTATGTCTTTTTTAACAGAAATATTATTTACCTCTTTTCTCTTTCGAGGATTTTTATCTTTGGAACCGACAAGCCTGCCACGCTTCTGGCGTGTATTTGCTGCCGTGGCAATTTGTCCTACTGGGACATCAATTCGAATTGGGGCATTTTCCGCCCTGCCACGCTTCTGGCGTGAATTTGCTTCAGTGGCTACTTGTCCTACTGGGACATCAATTCGAATTGGGATACATCTCTAGTTTGTATCTCTAGATACCTTATTATAGAGGAAGAATCATATCCAACATATATCCCTAATTTTCTTTGGGGTCCCATTTTGATACGATAAGACGGGGAAATTAGAATATATATCGCACATTCAAATATTTTCAAATGGAAAACATTTAGCTGCTAGCCAAAAGCTAATTGTAGAGGAGAAAATTGGAGGTAACTTATTGGTCTTATGCGAATAAATACAGCAACATGTAAAATGGCATGCCCCAAGCAGAGGTCGAGAGATTTGTTCTCATAAGTAAGGGTCTAGCAATCAAATGGATTCGTTTAATAAGTGACTCTGCTAGTTCATTTTGTGTATGAACATGAGTAATAAATGTTCAAAACTTATATCATTGTCCATACAATAAGCATCAAAAGTTTGAAAGGTAAATTCACTAGTATTATCAAGACAAATTGTTTTGATTGAATTTTTTAAAAATTGTGCTTTTAATCAAATGATTTGAGAAAGTAATCTCGCAAACACTAGGTTGTGAAAAGACAATAAGCATACAAGTGACTTTCTCGAATATGCGTCTAACAGGACTATAAAATATCTGAAAGATTCACATGGTGGATGAATAGGTCCACATATATCACCTTGAATCCTTTCTAGAAATTCAGGGGACTCAAATTCAATCTTTACTGGTGATGGCTTTAAAATTAACTTCCCTTGAGAACATGCAGCACAACAAAATTCACTAGCTTTAAGAATTTTCTGGTTCTTTAGTGAATGTCCATGAGAGTTTTCAATAATTCTTCTCATCATGGTTGTTCCCGGATGACCCAAACGGTCGTGCCAAGTTATGAATTCATTTGGGCTAGTAGACTTCTGGTTTACAATGGCATGTGATTCAATTGCACTAATCTTGGTATAATACAACCCAGATGAAAGTGAGGGTAATTTTTCTAATATAACTTTTTTATTTGAATCATGAGTTGTGATACATAAATACTCATGATTTCCCTCATTCATAGTCTCAATATGATATCCATTTCGGCGAATATCTTTAAAGCTCAACAAGTTTCTTCGAGACTTGGTAGATAACAGTGCATTATTTATTATAAATTTTGTTCCTCCAGGAAACAAAATTATAGCTCTTCCGGAGCCATCAATCACATTGCCTGAGCCAATAATAGTATTAACATATTCTTCTTTTGGCACAAGATGGGTAAAATATATATCACTTTTGAGAATAGTGTGTGAACTCGCACTATCCGCAAGGCATACATCTTCATTACATATCACTGCCATTCTCTTCAAAAACAAATAATAATAAAATGAGTAGTATGTACAGTTAAATTGAATACTTGATCAAAATTATTTTCCTAAGAAACACTGTACATAAAATAATGTTATATACTGAAATTTTATTTTAAAATTTGATACATTTAATAATTTTAAAATTCATAAACATTAATATTTCATTATTTATGTACATCACATTTGAAACTTAAATACATAGAAAATAAAACTTAACAATAAGTTTTTTACATTATTTATTTACATATATACTTCACAATTCCGCATATTAAACTATTCCATCATTGATCAAATGACCAATATTTCCTTCAGGATCCTCAAAGAAATCAGATACATCATAATGAGTGGTGGAGTTCTCAGCATCATTTGAAACAAAATTTGTTTCCTTTCCTTTGTCGTTCTTTTTCAAAGATGCCTGGTAAAGATCGACTAGGTGCCTTGGGGTACGACAGGTACGTGACCAATGACCCTTTCCACCACAACAGAAATATTTATCCTCTGTTGATTTATTTTGCCCATTGTTCATTTCTTTATCCCACTTCTGGTGAGCCGATATTCCTTTCTTTATCCCACTTCTGGTGAGATCCTCTCTTTTGAATATAATTCTTTTTCCTTCCATAATTTTTCTTGCTATTAAAACATTGCCATTTACCTCTTCTGGGGTAATGATTTGCCGCATTTACTTCAGGAAATGGGGCGGCGCCAGCAGGACGCGCTTCATGATTTTTTAATAACAACTCATTGTTGCGTTCAGCAACAAGAAGGCAAAAAATTAACTCAGAATATTTTTTAAACCCTTTTTCTCGATACTGCTGCTGCAGGAGCACATTTGAGGCATGGAAGGTTGAGAAAGTTTTCTCCAACATATCATGATCAGTTATTTTTTTCCCACACAATTTCATTCGGGAGGTGATTCGAAATATTGCAGAATTATATTCATTTATAGATTTAAAATCTTGTAAACGCAAATGCGTCCATTCATATCGGGCTTGAGGAAGTATCACCGTTTTCTGATGATTATACCTTTCTTCAAGGTCTTTCCAAAGATCTGCAGGATCTTTTAATGTGAGATATTCATTTTTCAATCCTTCGTCAAGATGACGATGAAGGAAAATCATGGCTTTAGCTTTATCCTTCTGGGATGCATTATTTTCAGCCTTAATGGTATCTCCAAGATCCATTGAATCAAGATGGATTTCAGCATCTAGTATCCATGATAAATAATTGTTTCCAGATATATCAAGAGCATTGAATTCAAGATGAGAGAGTTTCGACATAATGAAAATTTGTTATCTGAGTCTTTCTAGGAATTTGATCAGAGTCTCGTGCTGATAACGTGTTGTAAAATAAAAGATATATATAAAATAAAGATGTATAAATAGAAGATTCTAGTATTAAAATAATTAGCTCAATAATAATTTATATATATATAATAATATTATATGTTGTAATGTGTATATATATACAAAGATAGAAAGAAGTATTAAAAATAAAGAGAGAGAGAATCACATATGTTTATTGTTACTATCTCAATATAATAAAGATGATTAATATTGCTATTAATATAATATGTAAAGAGTAATAGAAAAGAGAATTTAGAATACTAATAAAATAAAAGAAGAGAAAGAATTGTAGAAGAAATATAAAGAGAAGAGTATTTGATTATAACATAAAGAGAGAGTATTTGTTTATTATTGTCTGTATTAACAACGGAGGTTAACCTCCTATTTATAAGCATATGGGAGGAATGTTTTCAACCCATATTAATTTCATTCTCTATTGGTAACATAAAAACTGAGTCACTTGCATGGACATCCATATCCTTTGTGTTTATCATAACAAAATAATTATTATTTATTTTAAATAACAAGTGGTTGATGTCAATTTCACAATATTTTATATGAGCTTTTATGATTAACGAGTATAAATATAATTTAATAATTTTATTACTTGTTATCTAATTTGTTTAAGTTTGTAATATAATAAAGACTCCCTTCTTAACTAATATAAGTAAAATAGATAAAACTTGAATATGAGAAAATTCAAATTTAAAGGAGGTATATATCATAATTTAGTTAAATTTAATTACGTAAAAAATTTAATTATTAATACATATAATCCATTAAATCATGTTATTTTTGTCAAAATTAGACCAGACAAATTAATTTGACCGAAAAAAGTGAATCAAATTTTGAATTAGTCTAAATTAATATTATTTTTTTTATAAAAAATGACTACAATACTCTTATTGTAGAAAATGACTAAAATACTCTTATTATATATATTAATTTTGAGAATCCTAAATTCTAGCATTTTTCTTCTCTGTCGTCGTAGGATTAGAATTTAGAATTTTTAAAATTAATATATATATATATATGTATATAATAGGAATATTTTAGTTTTTTTTATAGCAGAGATGTTATAGTTATTTTTTATAAAAAATATTAATTTATACCAATTTAAAATTAAATTTATTATTTTTTGGCTAAATCGATTTATCCGGTCTAATTTTAATAAAAATAACATAGTTTAACTAATTATATATGTTAAATTTTAATTTTTAAAAAATATCTTTAAAAAAAATATTTTTGACATCTTTATTTAAGTAGCTTCCAATCCAGAATTTAATGCCAACCTTAATGATCAACCCGAATTCCATCAAACCCCAATTCAAATTTCAACACTCAAATCCTCATTTTCACTAAAACTACTTCTTTGGAGAACCTAACCCCAAAATTCAGCAACTATATCATCAAATCAAGTATGGACAACACTGTCCAAAGTCCAAACACAGTAATTTAGAGTTTAGATTTAAAATTTTAAGTTTAGAATTCATCTTTGCCACATTATTATTGGCTGTGCAAGGATGCTTAGGAGGAAAAGGTTGAGAACCACGATAAAGACTTCAATTTTCTTTTTTTTCTCTCTTGAACTAAAAGCAATTAAGCAATTATTACATTATTATTGACTATATTCATCACAACTTTATTCCCTTGAAAGAAAAAATAAACTTATCATTTGCATACAACATATGAACAGGCAGCAAAATAATCTACAAAGACGGAAAAATCCAAAAGTTGAACAGACAAGAAGCTGAAGAAAGAAACCAGGACAAGAAGGCCATGGCAGCAGACAACTGATATCTGCTGCACAACTTTGGCGGACAATAGGATCCGTCCGCATCCAGCAGGAGATCTGTGACGCCGGCCGTCGAACACGCTGCCGCTAGCGAGAGATATGACAAAACCTGAAGTATGTCACATATTCTATTCTCATTATTGCATTATAGAAAAAAAAAAGAAAAAATTCAAAACAATTCCTGACAATTATTTCAAAAGATAACGAAGTCCTTGATAAAATAAGTCAATGTTGTTTTTTGTACAGGAACTAATCAGTCTCAAAAAAAAGATCAGAAATCAAGTTTGGTGTTTTTTTTGAGATCTCGTTGTCCTTTCGAGATAATTGTCAGGGTCGGGAAAGTATCCACTCAAAAAAAATAAAGAATTAAATTTTAGTTAGTGAATATCAGCAATGATGTTTCTTTTTTTGTCATAATTTGCACGTACCATGTCACCCAAAAGGATCATGAATATGAGTCTTCTTTGATGAGGTAAACATTTTATAAACACAGAGTATGCGTCTACGACCAGCAATGTTATGCTCCACGGAATTACCAACCCCATGACTGTCACCAAATAGCTGTTGAATATCATCAACAAAAGCAAAAGGATGAAAATCCTCCTATTGAGGCATGCATACAAGATAAGCTACATAGCATAAACACCAAGATGCTTCTAATTAAGTTCTAATACCTCTTATTATAAACTATAAAATATGGTATACATATAAACTCTTCAGAAAGAATGAATAACACCTCTATCATCATGCCAACACTTCCACAAAATTGCAGAGCATTAGTAACATAATTTAATACCCACATACCGTAAATTTTTATGATACTATTTTTTTCAAAAATTTAAGTCGATAGAAAGAAGTGTAACAAGAATAATTATATATTTAATATAATTTTTTAATCAAAAATCTCTTTTAAATTTACTTAATTTTTATACAATTTTTTTTTATTTATCTTATACTATTTTTTTTTGTGATTCACCAAAGATTTATAATTAACTCAAATAATAATACAATATTTTTAAAAATATTAAAGGACCAGCAGTTAATTAGTAATATTTAAAAATATAAGCTAAAAATATGTTGTTAAAGTAAAAAAAGTAAAACTAATAACTAAAAATGATGTTAAAAAAGTAATAAATTCTATTAGCCCTTAATTTTTTTAATTTTTTTCCTAAAACTTTATTCTTAACATTAAAATACATATACCTTTTTATTTATCTTTTATGGTCAAAATTAGTCAATGTATTCTTTCAAAATTGCCCATATCATAAGTTCATAACCACATCATTATCATCATCCTAATTATATTTTTCACATCTTCCTTGGTTATATCAAGATCTAAGTCATCATTTGCTCCTCAATGTCACCTCACCCTTCCCCTTCCATCACCAAATCGATAGTTAATCACCACTCACCACTCAATCTATTAATTAAATAACAACATTATATTAAAAATTAAATTGGTTCAAAACAACGGTGGAGGTAGATTAACTTTTTTCGAGAAAGGCTAAAAAAAAAAAATTATAGTAAACAAAGAATAAAATAAAAATTTTAAAAAGACTAAATTAAACTTTATACTTAATTTGTAAAAAAAAACTTGATGGTTGGAGGAGGTCATTGCCTCTCTTATCTTGTATGAGGCTCTACTAATGGTTCAAAATTCACTTTATATAAAATTATTGTTGATTTTTCTCAAAATTCTAAAAATTGAACCTGACGGATCGACTCGATTGGATTAATTAAAAATCGATTATTTGGTTGGTTTGATTAATTTCTAGAATTGTCTTGTAAAAAATTGATCAAATCGATGGTTAATCGGTGAACTGAAGGAACTAGACGAATTTTTTTAAGGTCTAATTTTATAATCCGCCTCAGAAACAGCATCGTTTTGACGCCAAAAAAAAGAAAAACCTACTAACTCAGTCCTAATTCCCAAACATTACTAACGAATTCACGAACGTCTCTCTCTCCCTTCCAACTCTAATTTCCTCCAACGAGCAGAAGGAACGCCTCCACCATCCCTATCACTATCGGCGACAGCTGTGACCACCAACAGTTGCCACTCTCGCCACTCGAAGCTTCTGTTGTTATCGTCGTTAGAAGGTCAGTTTGAAGCTTCTATCGTCCTCGCCGTCATAAAATCAATTCGAAGCTTCTGTCATCGGCTACCTCTGTCCTGTCGAGCATCTATCATAGACTGTAGGCCTTCTCTGCTCTCTCTGCCACAGTGAATTCTTCAGTTTTTCAATTAATTTTTGTTTATTTTGTTAATTATATGAATTGCCGCAATGAGTTCTTCAATTTTTTAGTTAATTTTTTTATTTTATTGATTATATGAATTGCTGCAATGAATATTTCAATTTTCAGTTAATTTTTTTATTTTGTAAATTATATGAATTAATCATTCTAAATTGCTGTAATACTGAATAGAATTTTGATATAATTTCCAAAAACAATGATAAGTTCAATTTTGGATTTTGATGGATGAAGTTTTATTTTGCTGTATATAATTTGTAATTTGTATATTGTATGTGATTTAGATAGAACAACCACAAAGTGGTCAACAACCACAAGACAATGTCGTCCAAAAAACTCAAACGGTTCCTCTCGAAGAAAATCTGACCCAGCTTGATAATATTTTACTGTGACATATGAGAAAAATTCACAAGGCGCAATATACATGTATCTTTTTGTTTGAATACTTATAATGGAGGGGATATATAAATGAAATATCACATTGCGAAAATTTTTGGACAAATTAAAGTATGTAACAAAGTCATTGCAGAGATTGAACATCAATCCAAAAGGCTTTTGGTGAAAAATAAAAAATAAGATGGAAAAAAGAAAATTTGAGGAGGAGTCTTATAATGTGAAAACACGAGCACAAGAATCTGAAATCGCTTAACTCTGTACAATTTGCTGTTCCTACAACAACGGGAGACAAAAGAAAGAGAAGAGCTATTGTTGCTATACAAATTGAAAGTTATTTTAAGAAAATGACTACTCTAGGGTCTCAACCAACCTTGAAAAGTGTTTTGGCCAGTAGAAAAATATTGTACAAGGCTAAGTTGGGGTTCGCAAAATGGATCGTTGATGCACATTTTTCAATGCAATCCAATTACTTTACTTTCAACCTGTCTTGGATGGTATTGCTGCAATTGGACCTAGTTTCAAAGGACCATCATATAATAAAATGATAGTTCATTTTTTGGCGAATCTTAAGGAAGAGTGTTAGTTTCTTGTTAAAATCTATAGGAGCTCATAGAAAAACACCGGTAGTACGTTGGTGGCAGATGGTTGGACTGATCAAAGGCAACGAACCTTAATTAACTTTCTAGTTTATTGTCCTGTTGGAATGTTATTTGTCAAGTCTTTTTATGCTTCTAATATGATAAAAAATTGTCGATACTTGTTTAATTTGTTTGGTAATGTTATTAGTGGGTTGGGCTTAGTAACATTTTACATGTGGTTACTAATAATACTGCTAATTATGTATCTGCTGAAAAACTCATTCATAAAAAGTATTCAAATATTTTTTGGTCTCCTTGTGTTGTCATTGCATCAATCTTATTTTAAAAGATATTACAAGTATTCCTCACATAGATGATCTTGCTTCCGTGCTTTAAAAATGACTATGTTTGTTTACAATCATATGATCTTTTTGTCTTGGCTTAGAAAAAAGAAAAAGTTGAAAAAAAATTGTTCGACCAGGAATCACATGTTTTGCCACTATTTTTATTACTTTAAAAAGTATATATGATCACAAGAAATATTTACAAACATTGATGGTGGACAAATTTTTCACTTCTCATAAATTAACCAAAAGTACAAATAAAAAGATTATTAGTTCAATTGTCTTAGATAATAAGTTTTGGCAAGATTGTGTTACCAGTGTGAAAATTGTTAGTCCTTTTATTAAGTTGTTGAGGATTGTTGATGGTAATGAAAAATTATCTTTGAAATACGTGTATAAAGACATGCAAAGAGCCAAAATGCTATCAAGACAATGTTTAGAAATCAAAAAGCTGTTTGCATGCCTTACACAAGTATCTTAAAAATGCGGTGGGATAAGCATTTGAAGCGAGATATCCATGCAACAGCATACCTTTTAAATCCAACATTTTTTTTATTGTGAGGGTTTTGTGAGAAGACAAATATTTTGATATCTTTACTTCCTTTGCTTGATGTTAAAACACTTTGCAATGACTCGGTTGTCACAGTAAAAGAGATACAATTGTATTGAAATTGTAAAGAAAGTTTTGAAAAGAAAAATGGCAAGAGAGCGGCAAAAAGATTCAAACTTGGTAAGTTATTTTATTTCCAAGTTTAATTTAGTTTGAAAGTTTACTAAATATTGAGTGATAAACATTAAACAATATTTGAGTTTTATATCTATGTAGGTGAATAGTGGAAGTTAACATGGTAGGAGTGCTCATAATTTATAAAAAATGGCAATTCGTTTTTTTCATCAAATATATTCTTCGTCTGAATGTGAGAGGAATTGGAGCCTTTTTTAATAAATCCATTCAAGGAAGAGGAACCGATTAGAGCATCAAAGGCTAAGTGACATTGTTTATGTGACGTATAACCTACGTCTTCAATCTAGGTTGCATCGAAAGAAGAAAAGTTATGATCCAATTGACATTCGAAGCATTAACACAATAGATTTTTGGGTAATGACAGATGAGGATGATCCTGAATTTACTAATAGAGACGTTGAAGGCATTGAAAATTTAATATACACTGATAATGCTATGCCTTCGTATTTTGATAGTGAGTGAAATAGCAAAATTTGTTTCATTCCATAAAGATATATGTTATTAATTTTGACTTTTTATTGACTTTTTATTTTATTTTATTAGATGGAAGAGACATGAAAGTTAAAGCGGATATGCGTTGTAATTAAATCCTCAAATATAGCTTCTTTTATTTAGTGATACTTCTGAAGATGGTGGATTACCTCTGTATGATGGAGACATTGGAACACGTAATGATGATTATGATTTCTGATAAGTAGTGTTTTTATTTAGTTGAAAACTTGTTTGTTCAATTCTTTTTTTTTTTGTGGTAGACCATATTGTATTTGTCATTTATGTGCGTTTTGATTTCTTTAATTATAAACTTTGATATTTAAAATTATTTATGAACTTTTAATAATAAATTATAGATAATTTATTGTGTAAAATTGTCAAATTTTAAATTTTATTAACTTAAAAAAATTATTAAATTTAAATATTTAAAATTATATATTAATTTTTTTTATAATTTTAGTATATATTTAGTTAAACTGGTTTAACCACTTATTAAATCAATCACTCTATCGGTCAATGACCAATTAGATTCTTACAACCTTAATTTTCCTCTATATAAGGTATTGTCATCGAATATATTTTAAAATACTAAAATCATTAAGTATATTTTTGAACCTTAACTTTTATCTAAGATAAAATATAAATAAAAATATAACATACTATTTAATATTTTGCTTTTGTTTGGTCCCTTAAATAAATTTCTAGTTTCGTTGTTGTTCTCACCTTTAGGCTTTAACCTCATCCTCATTGCCAACAAATCTAAATTCAGATCTAGATCGGCTACGTGAAAACACTCCAACTACTGATGAATTTTGTAGGGTTATCAAAGCTCGCTGTAGAGATGATATCTTCGAATGAAGGCGCACTTCCAACTTTTGCACTATCATTAGAGCCAGGGAGATCGATGAAGCCATGAAGGGTCTTTAAACGAAAGTCATTGCGAAGATGAGAAGGTGGTTGGCGTGCTAGGAAGGCAAAAGGAGTGTGGGAATCACTACAAAAAGTTCGCTAAAAATCTATGATGCACTGACACGGACACGGAACGCGACACGACACAGTTCGACATACGAATTTTAAAATCTTACATGACACGGGAACACGCGTACATATAAAATATAAAGTATTTTTTAGATAAATCACGATGATATTTTAATATTTTATTGATATTAAAATATAAATTAATTTTTTAAATTATTTTTAATGTCTTATTTTAATTATATCAATAAGAATATATATTAAAAATAAAACCGGACACACTGACACGTGATGGTATTTAAATATGTCCAAAAATTAATTTTTTATTTTTTATTGAGACACGGTTTGAACACAACAAACACACATGTCGAACAAGTATCGGTGAGTGTCGTATCTGAAATGTGTCCGACACACAAACACGGCAACTCAGTAAAGTGTTCGTACTTCATAGCTTAAAATCGTCGAATTTCTCACTATAATAATAGTATACCATGTTGTGCGCTATGGATTGGATTTGATCGGTGTTGGAATCAAACTAAATTCAAATGAAAATTTTTTTTTAAAAAAAAATTGAGTGAATAGTGAAGATTCTGACTGTATTAATAAAGAATATGTGTAATTTTTTTTCTCGTTATTCTTACGAAAAAAATTATTTTTACTATTCACTCAAAAATACTCTTCACCATATTATTATCTAATCTAAATTAGTACATTTTGATTGGTTTTCATTTTAAATTGGATTTGATAAGTGATTTTGTGTGTTTGGATTAACATTTATAAATAAGTGTTAGTATGAAGGTGTTTTCTTGCAAATTAATTTTGATTAAAATTATATATCAGTGCCAATGTAGTAGTGATCTGTGTTTGAAGATTTTTTGTTAAACGTGATTTATTTGGATATTTTTATTTAATTTAAATATTAAAGATATTTTAAAAGTTTAATAAATTTTTGAAAAAAAGAAAACTTTATGCTAATAATGATAAAAACATACAATATTTTAGCAGAGTAACTATTAGTGTCGGTCACTTTGGAATGTTTCTCATAATGTTTGACATTTTCAATTAATAATTATACTATTAATCTATAAAAGTATTGAAACTTATTCTATCTCTTTCCACTAATTAAAGAATGTTTAAAAACATTATCTTTATACTACACTTGATTTTATACTTCTAACAAGGTGGAAGCTCAGGTTGCAGTCGACTTCACGTGAAGTTGATAGCTGAAAACTAAATCAATCAAATCATCTAATAGCTCTCAGTTATTAACTTCACATAAAATCGACTACATCTGAGTTTCTACCTTCTAACAATTGTGTTAAGTTGACAGGAAAAATGTCCAACAGCGTAACATAAAAATCATAAGGGACTGAATTCATGAAAATCAAAAGCATGCAACTCTCAAAGTCAAGAAGCACTAATCAGTTGTAAATTGTTCTAACAAAACTCATGAAATAGAGTCGAGATTTAACAAATAAAGCAAGCAAAAACCCAGAATCGTAAAGGGAAATGGGAAGGAGGAAGATCAATGAAGGAACATAAAAATCATATGGGAAAAAAAAAAAGAAAATAAACAATGAAGGTTAAGAGGGTACCAGAAAACAGTGTAGGCATAGAAATCAACGTCCAAGCACATGAAGAGAAGGGAAGCAGAGGAAAAGACGGTTTGCCCCAAACGGAGAGCGAAGCTGGCGCTTGTGCCAAACGCTCCTGGAACTTCCTCCATTCCAAATTTCCCAAACATGCCCTTAATCTCTCTCTCTCTCTCTCTCTCTCTCTCTCTCTCTCTCGTAATTATTAAATTTAAAAAGAATGAATAAAAGGAAATATTTAGGAAAATGTAGAAAAGGAAAATAGTCAGGGACCGTGAGTAAGAATATGAACATGAATGTGAAGATAATGGAACAGCATATTAGTCACATGATAAATTGAATTTTGTTTTTGTAGTATTATTTGCTTTTGTTTTGTTGGCAGTGTGCAATTGACTTAGACACGACGCAGAAGAGATAAGAGTAATTTTGTGATGAAATGAAACCGTTTAGGTAAGTAAGAGGTGTTGTGGGCCTCACATATTGCCTTGCAACTAAGAATGTGCAGAGTGATTTCGAGTACATATGTGGGTCTTAACTCTTAACTCTTACTTATTGAGAAAATGTACGACTAATAGTAACAAAAGTTAAGCGTGGTACTTCATATTCAATCCATAATTACAAGTATAAACAAAAAATGTATTTAAACAACTTACTTGACCAACTCCCTTGAACAACTCTCCACATAGCAAGTTCGAGTTCAAAGCCGAGTTGATACTTACTAAAGAGACAAGAGAAGAGTATGCCAGACATATAGAAATCCACTCAAACTCACAAATTAGTGTGACTTGTGTGCTACGTGAATCTATTGTATTAATATTATACTGGCATGACCAAGTACAATCTCATACAAGATCTACACAACCTATGCATTAATATTGCAGGTATCTCCACCATTGATTTGTTACATCACCACCGATTACAAGTTCAGCATCCGCCTCCTTTACATGGCCCAATCACACGGACGAAAAGAAATTTGATATATTATCTATCTATTATTCTTAAAATCAATTATTTATATATCATTTTTCTTATTGTTGAAAGAAATTAATTATCCTCAAGTGTAATTTCGATCCGATATAGTGATTGTCATCTAGAGTGAGGTAATGCATTCTATTTACAAATACTTATCTTAATTAAAATGAACACATACTAAGAAAGTAATAGATGGAGAGAAATATTGATCGGTATTTTTAGCCAGTAATCCAATTTCTTTAGTCCAAAGTGTCCAACAACCCAACTCAATGCTTTTAGCCTCACTTTTAAATATTAATGGTTAACTACTAGACGAGAACAATAAATTGCATTGGCCATGTAACATTGCTCACAGCATCACACTTCAAAAATTTCACTTGATTCCTATTTGTGACAACTCAGAGGTATACAATTGAAAAGTCATAACAGATCAATGTGTTAATAATATTTACAACATATATAGGTGGTGATATCAATTAAAGCATCAGACACCTTGAACACACAAAAATGCACTTGAACAACAGCGGTTTACTTGTACTGCTGCTTACTTCATAAATGTCAAGAGCTAATTACCTACAAACTTCACATCAATCTGCATATAATTCCGTTTGTACGAGCTTGCTCGTCTCTTTAGTCCCTGGTCTCTACCATCGAACATGGTGATTAATCCCTCTCTGACTTGTAAGCAAATCAATGGATGAGACAGCTAGCCCTGTGTTATCAGACTTCTATGCTCAAGGCGAGAATCGAACATTTAACAATAAAGCTGAATACACTATAAATAACATTGTACTTGCAAATTATAATTTGCTAGTTATCTTCAAAGTTTAACATACAAGCATACCCAATAAACAGTACCATTTAGTGGAGATTCTCAAAAAATATGGAGTACCCAAAATTGATGAATACATTAACCTTTCAGTCCAATCAAGTTCTGGGAAAAACTAACATTATTCCAGTACTTGAAAGTGAAATGCAATTCTACACAGTTTAGAGTAGCAATGTGTCAAATGCATGAGAATGGTGAATTATATGTGATGCATTATATTATATTTCTAGTCTGAGAACATAAAAGTAAACTAAGGTGTTATCACTGTGTTACTTGCACAGTTCTTGAATCATGTAGTGATAACTGATAAGCAATGCTTGGTTGCTTAATGTAATGTGAAATATAGCAAAATAAAAAGAATTATAATTAGTTGACTTCAAAATTAGAACAAAGTTTAATCACCTTGCTGTGATTTAAAATTTTCAATTAGTCCATCTAACTCTGACTACAGAAAAAATAAAGTCGACTCAAATCTTGCCACATCAGAAAACCATTCGATCAATCCAGACGGATTATGAACTAAATCTATGCATAAGCATATGAAGAAATGTGCATGCACTTCAACCCATGCCACCTACACCTCCTCAAGTAAGGTATAAAAACATGGGTGAGAAATTTGGTGGTACAAATAGCTTTATCCTTAGATCTAAAGTGCACATCTTTAGCACAACTTACTAGAAAATTACACAAGCCAATTGGAAAAGAAGAAATGATATGACAACTAAATTATCGTGTGTATTGCAAAATGATACTACAATACCTTTACTGGAAGACATATTGATATTCAAACAATCAACTTTTGTACACTTTAAAATCAGTAGTTCAAATAATCACCCGAATACAATCACCACAAGAATGAGAAAAATTGGCAACTTAAAAGGGAACCTAGTTGTTTAGAGTTCAAACATGTTCTCCCATTGAAGATTACACTTACTATGCAAAAGAATAGAGAGGGGATTACCTTAACCATATTTTTGGCCAGTCACCAGTTAGTACCACCGAGGGAAGTCATCTTGCAACAACACATATACATAGTCAAACAAACAAAAACACAGGTAAAACAGCTTGGGAAACATCTCAACTTTATTTAGTCAAGGATTCGGCTAGAATAACAGTTTTTCACTGTGTATCATATAGATTAAAGATGTTTTCCACTCCAAAAAGCACAACTCTTCGTATACCATAGATAAAACTCATAATGTGACTTGGAAAACATTATTCTAATAATATTTGCTACTTTGTATACAAGTACTTTAAATTGACTACTACTTCATGACTTATAAATCCTTAGTTGGAACAACATCAACTTGTCTACACCATCTAGCTAAATAAAACTCTGGCAATACTGTCTACACCACAAATAGCACGACAATAAATAATTACAATACCTGCAAACTAGTAATATTTTGAGATGTGATCTATTTCTTGGTATGTACTGGTATAGCAATGTTTTTCTTGGCTATAGTTATTTACTAGTGTTAAAATCAAACAAGAGGCTCTACTGCAGGAGATGTTGATTGGCATGCCTGTTCAGAAGTGCCAACCATTAGAACGCCAAAAGCTCCTTGCACTTTTAAGGGAACGAGCATGCTTTATCTTCAGAAACAGCTTGTATGCGATCTCTGTTTTATTTGAAGCAAGCAACCTGTTACTTAATTTACTATATACAAGCCTACTTGGACAGAACCCTTTCTGCAAAGACTCCTCCATAACAAGAACCGCATTTTCAAGCTGCCCTATGTTGCAAAGTCCAGTGATGATGCACTCATAAACTTCAATATCGGAATTATACCCACATTCTTGCATCTCCTGCCAGATATTTAGTAACATTCCACATTTCGCAAACTTCATTAGGCGCATAAGCAATATCTTATAAGCATTCATTGATATCATACATCCTAATTTTCTCGCCTTCTTGTAAATAACTAATGCAGCATATGGTGGACCATACTTGCATAAATGCTTGATGAAGGAGGTTACCATCCCAGTAGAAGGAACAACTCCTTGCCTTAGCATTTCATCAAACATCTGGAGTGCATCAGCAACCTTCCGAGCTCTCAAAAAGCCAGTAATAATTCTTGTGTATGTATCAAGACTAGGCTCACAATTATTACTCAACAATGCTTTATAATATTTCATAGACTCATCAAAATCTCTAACCGACACAAAATTAAAAATCATTGCATTATAAGTCTCAGTATTAGGTGGACAATTTTTCGCCTGCATTTTATCGAAAACCTCAACAGCCTCATCAATTCGGCCAGCTCTGCCTAAACCCTCAATAAGGAAACTGAAAGTCCTACAATCAGGATGAAATCCATCTACTTCCATTTCCTTCATAATCCTCTCAATCTCATTCACAATACCCAACTTAGACCAACCACCAGCAACAACATTGTACGTAGTAACATCAAAAGATACTTTCCCTTTCATTGAATTAAACACAGAACTTGCAGCACTCATATGAGACCGTTGGCAAAGGCACGACAAGAGTATAATCAAGGCATCTGCATTGCGTCTCAACCCGAGATCATCCAAGTTACTAAACACTTGAATTGCTTTAGACACATGACCAGCCCTGACGAAACTATCAATAACAATAGATAACAGTAACAAATCAGCTTCTAAGCCATTAACCTTCATGTCATCTAATACCTCCATCATGAACTTGAAAAACTTCCTTCTTCCTAGTGCCTTAACAATCACACGGTAACTACCAATGTCCTTAGGTAACATTGGCTGTTTAATTGCCCAGTTAAAAAATGCAACCATGGCTTCACCACCCAAGTTCCCAGAGTTCACCACCCTACCGAGAACATCAATATTCACATCAACACCAACATTGGATAAAGCTTGTTCAGTTGCAGCCTTACCATTCAGCTTCTGAAGAAAAACACCACGCAATTTCTCCTCCGGTGACAAAAACCCATCAACGGGTTCCCTTGCGGATTTGGATTCATGGTCTTTCAAGATAGTGTTCTGTGATGCACATTTGACTATGGGTAAGAGATCCGATATTTGCTGAAGAACGAGGTGTTCGTCGAGATTGGAAATGGTTTTTTGTTGATCAGGGAACAGTTCTTCCGAGAAGAAAGAATCTGGAAGATGGTGGAGGGATGTGGAAATGGAACCAAGCTTGGAGGAAAAAGGGTGCCTCAATTTGGCACACTGCACTAGAAGCGGTAGAAATCGAAATGCCATAGATGACCAGCTCCACTAAATGTTGCCTTTAGCATATACCTGAGAGGAGTAAGTGTATTTAGCTTTGTATTTTGAACCCCTGCAAGGTACAAGATTTGCCATTTTAGTAAAAGAAAAAAAAGAAATTGGTAAAGAAAATCTTTTGTTCCTAACACCTTGAGTAATGAGTACATAAATTTACCCCTAGACCTAACATTTTTTCATTCTTAATAAGTTGCGACACACAATATACAATAACACAATCATCCAATTTGTAAGTAAAGCAATAAGTCAAAACAGGCAATGATGTGGACTGAGATTAATTAGGCAACGAGTTTAATTTTCTATGCCATATACTGGAATACTACATTAACATAGAAAGCAGTTGAAGGTCTATCACAATGTACAGTAACTCAAGAATGACTGTGATGAATAAGTTAAACAGGATTTTGATGATATTTCTGATTTGGATGCCCCTTGATAGTGGCTAAAAAGTTACAGCTTTAAGAATAGCTTTAGTTATGAAGGCTAAATTCCACATATATAAAATGGGAATCCATATCAAATCAACTCCAAAACTAACCATTTTATCACAAAATCAACAGAAATGCATAGATCGTGTAGATTGTGTATGGGACTGTAATTAGCAAAGCTTATACCTTTTGCAAAGTGCTTAATTTGAAGTTCTAGCATTATAGAGGATCCACTTGCACTTCCTACAGACATAATAATGGCGAAACTTAGATTCTACTGTACTAACAAAAACACAAGATAGCATGAAGAGGAAAGACTGAAAAAGGACAAGAAAAGGACGGGAGGGAGTAAAAGCAGCGACATTAACTAAGAGAACAAAATCTATGCAGAATTTGCTGCCAAAATTTATAAAAAGAATACCACGCAAACTTGAGCAAGCCTCATCTGCTTCAATATACAATTGAAGGGTTCATAGAAGCTAGTATTCTTAAATTGAGCACTCACTGTTATTTCCTTTGCATATTCAAAATACCCTGGTTTCTCATCACAGAACACATCCTCTAATTCTTTAATTTTTCAAATAGTTATGCTTGGTAAGTTAAATTTTAACTTTAGGCTTCATAGCGTTAAGCATATACGCTTTTCAGTTTCTCTTAAGCAAGTAAATTACAACCTTTATGCTCTCTGTAGTAACTAGAGTATCTTTGCTTCCTCTACCACATGAAGATAGCTCCAAGAAAGACATAATCCTATATCTATTTTTTTGTTTTCAATACCAACAATCTGAAAGGAACAACAGCCACGAAATTAGGATTAACAGGAGCTTAACTAACAAGAACAAATATGTAGTAACTTATTGTAGAATTTTTTATATATTATTTTCTTATTTTTTAACTTCTGCATCAATTATAAAAGTCAGATGCAACCGGCTGGAAGGATTCCTCAATTATGTCAGTAAGATCAGGAAATCTCCACCATAGGTCTTGGATCGACAAGATCCCTTAAGTAATCATCCATAATTCCAGATGAATCACTAAAACAAAATTACAAAATCAATTTATAGAAATTGAAAACCATATAATAAATATGATCAACAGAAATAGAATTACAGAAAGAATCACAAACAGAAAAATATATCAACAGAAGAGAAAAAGAAAACCATAAGATAAAAAAGATCATCAATAAATCTCATTGTGTTTGTGCCACAGCTATACCAGGTGAAAACCGAGCCACACCCATAAGACTTGACAATTTTCTTCATATGATAAGCCTTCGTCCAATCGTCCTTCCATTTGTTACATTCAAATAACAAGCAAAACAGAAACAAATTAAAGCTCCAGAATGTTAATTAGTTCATTCATAATAACAAGGTTTATTCACAGTCAGGCAAATTAAGATTCTAGTTGGGCAGAACAAAGCACAAAGAGTTGAGAGCTAGCTTTGAATTTAATCATTTTAATCACTCACTTTATTTTCATATCTTAAAGTGGCAAAACCAGAACTAATCGGATAAAATAGATCACTGAACAAAGAAATTTAAAAGATTGAACTAATTCATCTTGTTAATAGATCAAGTCATCAATAATCAATTAATCAGAAAAGACATTACATAGAGCAGATAGCTAAAAGGTTGCAGCCTCGCTGGAGAGACATTACATAGCAACAGTGACGATGGAGAGAGAACACATAAGAAAAGCCGCAGTGAAGATATAGGAGTAACACTAGAGAAAGAAGTGGCCGCCGTTCTGATATTTGAGAGAGGCTCAAATGGGGAGAGGGAGGGACTTTGGGAGTAGTGGGAATTGCTAGGTAAGTGAATAGAGAATGGGGTGCGGTAGTGGATAAACACAAAAAAGAATAAGATGGCAGAGGCATAGTTGTCAGAACCAAGGTTCTGAAAACCGGACCGGTCATCAAACCGTTTTAGTCACTGGTTCATTGGTTTACTGGTCCAACCGGTCTAACCGTGATTCAACCGGCAAAACCGTTCCATAATAAAATAATAAATAAATTATAAATAAACATCCTAAATATCTTTCAAATTTAAAACCCTACGTAAAATATCACCAACTAAATGTAATTAATCATCAAAATATGCAATAACTTGCTGCAAAATTGTTGATTAAACTTCCATTAAAAATAGCTGGATTGAATTACAATGCACAAGTTAAAGATAGAGAATATTGTCTTAATGTAGCTAAGTCAAAAAGTAAGACAAAAAATGAAAAGTGTTGCACAATAAACACACAACAGTGCCCAAAACAAACACACAACACAACAGAGGCTGAAACAAAAACACAACAAAGCCTGAAACAAAAAGAATCCAACACGGAGGAGGGGTAGCAAGTCGGCGGAGATCAAGAACAGGGACAGTGCAACCAAACAATGAAAACAGAATTTTGTTTATATAACAAAACAATCAAAACATGAATCGTACAATCATTAATTGCAAATTTTTCTTCATAAGAACAGAACAATGAAAACATGAAGCATATAATAAATCAAAAGATCACCAATTGCAAATCTTTTAATAAGAACAGAAGTTAGTACAGTGAAAAATGAAGAAAGATTAGTAGTTTTCAACCCAATTTTAACAAAGCTCATCACAATGATTAACAACAAAAAAAAAAGCAATGAAGGAACAGTAAATCAATAACATAGGCAGTGCAAATTCAAGAAACTTTAATAAAATTTAACTACAGAAACAGACAGTAAAGCAGTAATAGAGTTATCAATTTAAAATTTATCATCAAATACATTCAGTGAGCAAAACCAATCAACCAAGTACTGACTGGGCATTCGAAAAAAAAAAAAAAAGAATCAAAAGAACATTTAAATCACAGCAAAAACACAACAACAATAGGAACATTTAAAACAAAGCAAGCCAAAAAAAAATCTAAAAATCACCATTGCTGAAAACAATGATTTGATCTGTGTATGCTCAAAGAATTAAAAGCTAAGCTTACAGGAAAGTGAAGAATACCAAAACCAAAGAACCTTCAATGACAGCTTAAATCAAGAACAGAAAATCACAACAAAAACAAAAAAATTAAAAGTAACAGAACAACAACAGAACAACAACACAAGAACAGTTAGCAAATTAACAAATTCACAATAACAGTTAAAATTTACCAGAAGAACACTAATCCAAGTGGAATCATCATGCTAATATGTTTTCTGCAAAAATGCTATTTGTGCAGCTAAAATTTCCTAATTACTAAGATCCAATTATTCTAATTTCACATGCAATCAACTTACTAAGTTTCTAAAAGCTAGAAATTATAAAACCAACCAGAAATATGGTTAAAGCATTTCATCAAACATGTTGAGTGCGGTAAAATTAAAACAAAATAAGAGAATTCAAAGCTTAATATCAATGTGATAGAGAAGAGAACGTAACTATTGTACCTTTAATTCAGTCTATGAAATAATCCAAACCACTACCAAATCAAATAGTTACTTATTGTAATAGAAATCAGAAGTTGCAGAGTTTGAAGCAGAGTATTGGTGTTGTGTGAGTGTATTGTCTGGTGGCGGGTTTAGGGAACTCACGGCGGCGAGAAAAGAGAGCAGCTCGACGGCTAGGTGGACCGCGCGGGTTGGTCGCAGTGTTTGAAGCAGAGCAACGTGGCTTCCAGACGAAAACGAATGCCAACTCGAACGGTGAACGGCGAGTGAACGCGAACAGTGAACCGAGCGAACGTGAACGGCGAAGAACGCGAACGAAGACGACAGCTGAACAAAGACGCGAACCTGAACGGCAAACAAACGGCGACGGAAGCGCGGCTGAGCAGACAAAGACGACGGACGCCGAGCTTGAGGAAGCAACCGCGATCGGTGACAGCGAACAGGGGTTGAAGACTTGGATCACGAGGGAAGCTAGATAGACGGACTGATGGCGAACTTTGAGTGCGACGGACGCGGCAGTATGCCACTCCTTGCGGCGGTGGTGTAGGCTTACAGTGCTAGGGTCTTTTGGCTGGGGTTGTGTGATTTGATTTCTTTCTGAATGAAAGAAAGAAAGGGGGGAAAGGGAGAAAGAAACGAAGGAGCTTCCGTTTTTGTGTAAACCGAGCGGGTTCCGGTTCGGTCCAACCTGCCGGTTCTTATCCGGTTCAACGGTTTTTCACCGGTTTTTAACTGATGGTTTTACATGCTTGACCGGATTGCTAATGTTACCGGTTCGTGGTTGAATCGGTCTGACCGATAGATTTGGTTCAGTTTTTAGAATATTGGTCAGAACCAATTTGATAATCGAACCAGTCATGTTATTGGTTACTTGATCTCTCATTCAATTGATGAGTCACGGACAATGTTCTGAAAACCAGACCAGTTATCAAACCGTTCTAGTGGCTAATTTATTAGTTTATTAGTCCAACCGGTTCAATCATAATTCAACCGGAATACCCGTTTTATAATAAATAATAAATAAAATATAAATAAACACACTAAGATTAAAAAAATTAACTATATTTAACTAAGATTGACAAAATTTTCAAACAATTTTAACAAGATCAGCACAATAATTAACCTGCATTGACAAAAATTAATAGTTTTTTCAAACGAATTTTAACAAGATTAACAGGAAAAAAAGGCACTGAATGAGCACTGTCAACTCTCCAATTGCTTTGTTTTTGAGAACGATAGTTCAGGAATAACCTCCTCCTTTCCTCCCCAACAGCTTCAAAATAATCTCTGACTCATCCCACAATAAGTTATATGCATTAGAAATTATCAAACCACATTCATTTTATATGCAAAAACAGTTTTAAGCATATCTTACACCTGAACATAGAAAGCTTCATTGCAAGAATTCAAGTTGGTGTGCAAGTCCTCGGACAGCAAATCAATACAAACATTATATGCAAGCTATAAGTTATATATCTTAAATTGAGCAGCAATAACATAGGCAGGTGTGCAAAGCCAATCAACCAAGAATAAGCACTAAAGCACTAACCAAGCATTCGGAAAAAAAATAAAAAAAAATCAAAGGAACATTTAAAACACAGCAACAACACAATACCTATAGGAACATTTAAAACAAAGCAACAAAAAAAAAGAAATATCTAAGAATCACTATTGCTGAAAACAATAACTTGAACATGTATGCTCAAAGAATCAGAGGCTAAGCTCTATTAGGAAAGTGAATAACACCCAAACAAAGGAAACTTCAATCACAGCTTAAACCAAGATTCACAATCCCTTCAAATTGAAGCAGCAACCAACTTGAAAAGGAAAACACCAGTAGTACAAAGAACTAAATCAAGGTTAACCAGTGAACTAAATCAGTGTAATTTTAACAAAGATTAACCAAACTAAATCAACTAATTTTTCAATGATTCAATCCAAAACAAGAAAACAGTATAATACAGCACATGATCAGAGCTAATTAATTATTCAAATTTCAATCTTAGTAGCACTAACAGAATCCAAAAAAAATTAATGTTATAGTAGAATCTAAAAAAATCATTGAATAAATGTTCTGAGTAAAGGTCGAAGAATAGAGAACAAAAATTTTAAAACAAATGAAGCCATTGCCTTCGTGAGCTCGAGGAAGACGCACCAATTGTTGAAGGAGGAAGAAATGCGGAGCCGCAGACGACCTGATGAAGACACAGTGGTGTCTGAGCACAACACACAGCGGCGCTGAGTGAGACCCTTGCGGCGGTGGGGGAGTAACCTAGGGCTTGTGTTTTGAGGGTTGTTAAAAGGTTGTGTTCAGGAGCTTGCAAAGAGAAAACTCATGCATAGAGAAGAAGCAGAGAGCTATGAACGCAGAGAGAAATTGTTCTCTTGTATTCACGTTTCTATAATGATGAATCTCACTTCTCTAACTAGTTACATGTAGGAGGTTTATATATATAGTGTCTTGTGACTACAAATATCTACAAGGCTTAAATTAATCTCTACCTAACTAGTGCCATGCTGGCATTCTCCTAACAAACTCCAAAACTATTTAAATAACATGTTCATCATGCTAATTCCTAACTAACTGTGTATTGGTAACCATCATGAGCTCAACTTCCTTCTATCAGCCCCCTCAAGCTTGGAACATGAATGTCATGCATTCCAAGCTTGCAATGAATCTTTGCAAACGGCCTTGGTGCCATGCTCTTGGTGAGAATATCCGTGACCTGTTAAGAGGAAGGGACTGGTAACAGCTTCAAAGAACCGTCCTGCACTCGATCTCAAACGACGTGGCAGTTGATTTCGATATGTTTGGTACGCTCATGAAAAACTAGGTTCAAAGCAATAAGAATTGTTGATTGATTGACACAAAACAGGGTAATCGGCCTACGTAAAGGGACATGCAAATCTCTGAGAATGTATGTGAGCCATCTCCCTTCGCATGTCGCCAGCGCCAATGCGCGATATTCTGCCTCCGCAGAAGAACGCGCTACTGTAAGCTGTTTTCGACTCTTCCATGAGATAATAGAGGAGCCAAAAAAGAAACAGAACCCAAACACTGAACGCCTTGTATCGGGGCACGTTCCCCAATCAAAATCAAAATAGCTAGTGAGGCATAAGTCAGAGGCTGTGGAGAACAAAATTTCTCTTGCTGGAGCGCCTTTGATATACTTTAAGATGTGCAGCCCAGTCTTGAAATGCACGTCTGTTGCACAGTCCAGATATTGGCTAAGCTTGTTGACAGCAAAGCTGATATCTGGATGAGTATTCGTCAAGCAAAGTAGCCTCCCTATGAGCCTGCGATAGAGAGTCAAATCGGACAAAGGTGAACCGACATACTTTAACAGGGGAGCAGTGTAATTCATCGGGGTGGAGGTGGGATTGGCATTCAGAAGGCCAAACTCATCCAAGAGATCAAGTGCATATTTACGTTGGTAGAGAAGGATGCCTTGGCTACTCCTTGCAACTTCAAACCCAATGAAGTATTTAAGAACCCCCAGGTCCTTGATTTTAAACTTGTCATCCAAGAGGGTTTTCACTCTTTCAATTTCTTTCATGTCATTTCCAACTAGAAAAAGATCGTCAACATACACCAAAAGGGCAGTAAAGGCAGTAGAGCCGCCTTTGGTGAATAGAGAGTGATCAGCTCGCGATTGGGTGTAGCCTGACGCCTTCAAGACTGAGCACAATTTATGATTCCACTGCCGACTGGCCTGCATAAGACCATAGAGAGAACGCTCAAGTTTGCACACACTATTGGGAGGTGCGAAGAGACCCAAGAGAAGCTTCATACACTACAGGGAAAAATGTATCAAAGTAGTCAAATCCGTCTAATTGAGTGTAGCCCTTAGCCACCAACCTGGCCTTGTGGCGTTCTACCGAGCCGTCTGGCTTGAATTTGGTCTTGAAGACCCACTTGCACCCAATGGCGCGCTTACCCTTTGGAAGAGTAGTAATTACCCAGGTTTTGTTGGTTTCGAGGGCCAGAATTTAATCCCTAATTGCCTAGCGCCAACAATCATGCTGAATAGCTTGCTCAAAACTTTGAGGTGTGGTGAGATTGTCGATGGCGATGGAAAGGGCTTTGTGAGACGGGGAGAGATGTTCATATGAAATGAATTAAGAGATAGGATGCTGTAAAAATGAGGATGAAGCACCAGAGGAAGAATCTGATTCACATAGAACCTGCATACATTAAAAATCTGCTAAACGTGCAGGTGGCTTTCTAATCCTATTTGAGCACCTAAGATGCTGGTCTACATGAGGTTGTTCTAAAGCTACATGATCATGTGATGGTGAGTTAGATGGGGGGGCTTGAAGCTAATGCTGGCATGTGGTGTGGAATTTATAATCATAAACTAACCGGCAATTGTACCGGGTCGTACCAAGTAGCACCTCATGTGAATGAGGGTCGGTCCCATGAGGATTGATAGATTAAGCAACACTGATTGAGTGATTTACTTAGTTAGACAAATAGAAAAGAGTATTTAGATCTCAATTGCATTAAATAGTAAATTCAGAAAATCAGAAAAATAATTTAATTATCTTATCTATTATATTTTTTAGTATATTTTGTAATTAAAAATTATTGATATTATGCTCTCATTTCTTAAAGATATTAAATTTTTAAACTTGTCTTTAAATTATATTTATTTTAAACTTCAATTCAAATTAGTAGCAAATTTTTCATTAAAAATAACGACAAATTTGTAATCTAATTAGGGCAAAAATCTTTTTTAAGGAAAAACTTTTTATTTGAGTTGTTTGTGAAATTTTTTAGAATTAACATCTTGCTAGAATATTGTAAATTATTAGTTATTAAAAAATAGCTAGTTAATTATTAGTCATGACTTTGAGACTTTAATTATTCTTTTGTTTGAAATAGCTTTAGATTAGTAACAAAATTGTGACAAATTACATTAGTGTACTTGACAAATTTTCTTCAAACTTTTCATAAATTTTTCGTGGATTTATATAGAGGTTAGCGATTAGTAGCAACATGAAATAAGGAAGAATAAGGACTAACATTTTTTCTCACAAATTAGTAGCAACATGAAATAAGCGAGAAAAGTCTATCCATTGTTAAACGATCGCTAATTCCTCACTAAATAAGTTTTTGATTAGTGACTCAATTGCGACTAGTTACTTCTAAAATTTTTTCGGTTAACTTTGGATTTGTTATAACTCTACAACAGATTTTCAATGAGATTAGCAAGTAATTTGCTACAAATTATAGGTAAGGTATAGCTTTTATTTTGCGACAAGATTGCAGTTGCCAAGTCGCTCGCTAAATTAGAATTACAACAAGTTAGAGACAAATGTATTTTCCCGCTAATTAGCGACTTGAAATTAGCGAATGAAGTGTATCAGTTGTTAAAGGATCGCAATTTTTTCGCTATTGAGGTCCTAGGTGCTTAATATCCATATTTTCACTTTAGTGACTAATTATAATTAGTAACGAATATTTTCCTAGCTAAATGATTTATTCGCCGTTGCGAGAAGTTTACGACGACTGTTTTCCGTCATTAACTTAATTTGAATTTTACAATATTATGTGATAAATTAGCGATAAACTACTTGCTAGCTAGAAATAAAAACTTTGGTGACAAATTAGTTAGGAAATTGTTCATCGCAAAATGTATTTTAAGTCTTTGTGATGAATTAGCTAAAAGCATTGTTTTTCACTAATTAACTTTTTTGCACAAACTTTATTTAGCGACGAACTAATGTGTGAAATCGTTTCTCGTTAATTGTATATCAAAACTTGCGATGGCTACTTTACTTTTATTCGATTGAACTCTTAAGTGACTAATTTGCTAGCATTTAATATTGTCACTCGCTAATTAATTTGTGATCAATTAGAGAAAAAAAATTTCTATTCTTTTTTTAGCTACAAAACTTAATATGCGAGAAATAAATTTATTCGTGAATTTCTTGTAAATTGGTTGATTTTTTTAAATTTGGATATTTTGTGATCGTTTATTAATTTTATTGTTACTGCATCACTAATTTTTTATTAATTAATGATAAATTAATAACAAAAAATATTTTTTATAAAAATCTGTCGCTAATTTATCAAATTCTTATAGTGATATTGTGAAGGACTACACTTATTCAAAGACGTTAATGGAAAAAAGAAATGTTTAGCTACAATAACAATGAAAATGGTGGTGGATTAGAGGTGGTAACAATTCCATGTGGCCTTGTTCCTTGTTAATCTTGAAACAAATAAAAGTACCTAACAGAAAAATTGAATCTTGAAACTTCTTTTAAGAAGTTAATAATTATTTGTGTTTTTTGTTTTTCAGAGAGAAAAGGGATGGAAATAAAAAACAAAAGGATATTTTGATAATCTTAAAATTTTTTAAACAAAATCCATTCTAATTTTAATTATTGATTATTTTTGTCGGGTCAAATTTATCTCTTATAAATATAATATTATTTTAATTTTTTTGTAGTCAAGTATATGTTAACGTTCAAATATTTGATAGTAAAAAATAATTATTTATTTTAAATTATTTAAAAGAATATTACAAAAAATAAATATTAAATTATTTTATATTTTTATAAAGGTGAAAACTCATGTGACTTCACGTGAAGTTGATACTTGAGAGTTATTAGATAAAATTTAGTTAATTCAGTCAAATTATCTAACGACTCTTAAGTATTAATTTTACTACTGAAGTCAACTGTACCTGAATTTTTACCTTTTATAAAATATTTAAACGGATAATGATGGATTACTCTGCTTATTTTTATTTAAGTTCCAATGCATCTCGACTTCATTGGACTTAAGGATGAAATAAGTGGTGAGATTCACTAATACGAACTGACCGTGAAAGTTGCAGCATTCTTTAGCAATATTCTTTTTTAGTTTTTATTCAGCATTAAAAAATGTGAGAGAAAATCTCTGTCGTAACTTCGCTACTCTCGAAAATTGTATGCAACATCAGTTTGTATACGTGACTGCTAGTTATACAGATTTGATAGATGGTCTTCAAACAAATATTTTCAATACATAAAAAGACTATAAAGCCTGAAAAGTTCCATTTGATCATAATGTCTTGCACCAAATGTATCAAACGACGACCCGTCTGTGATCATTATCATGGTCACCACAAATGTTAAAAACTAAAAATAAAAGATTAAACTTTTAAAATAATTTTAAAATTTATAAATTTTAATATTTTAGTTTTTAGATCTGAAATTTATTATATTAGTTTGTGAGATTTAATTTTGGATATCATATTAATTTTTGGTTCTTTTTTAATGTTGAGTCGATAAATGGAGTGTTAAGTATATTATGACTTATCATGTAAGATACAGGATTAAATAGTATCATTTTATTTTTGTGCTTAATTAAACAAGACAAAAATAAAAAGTCGAAAAAAAGTTTATATAATATACAAATTATTTGATCTCTATATATTCTCCAAAATAATTTTATTTTTACCTTATTTAAACGTCAAAATAAAACAACGTCGTTTAGTTATAAGTTTAACATAGTAAGTCAGAGTTAATTCAGCACTCTATTTACTAATTTAGTACAAAAAAAGTTGAGGAATTAATATAATGTAAAGAGTTGAATCTTGAAGGTCAGTATAATAAATTTTAAATTTGATAACTAAAATAGTAAAAGTCGTAAATTTTAAAAATTATTGTTGAAAATTAGTAAAAAACAAAAAAAATAAGTATAAGACCAAGGAAAAAAGTAGGATTAAGAAGTCACTAAAAGAGAACGTTGAATAAATAATTAAAGAAAGAAATCCAAAGGAAAAGCAAGTTTTGGACGGGTAATTAAAAGAGGAAAAGTAATTTTCGAGTATTTTACTTTTTGTATGACAAAATAATGTGTAGATATCTTTTAGAAGGAATTTCAAATTTTACGGGATTTTAATGAGAGATTATAGCTATTAAAAATAAGAATTTTAATTTCTTCTAAAAAGAAAAAAAAAATCAATTTCTTTCGTGGACATCCGGTGGAGATTTACACTCCAGAGATAAATATATATATGTCCGAGTATAAGAGATAAAGATCTAATTCGATACTCATTTAAATTTTGAAGGATAAGATGATTTTTATTAAAAAAAATATTAGTTTGAGTGAGTTTTATTTATAGTTTGTGAGTATTTTAAATTTTTACAAACCATTAATATTTTTTTAAAAGTTTTTCTTTTATTAATGGTTACTACAAAAAAAAATGTTGTATAACATTAGATTTATTGGTATAATAATAAAAATTATCTGTCGATAATATGTTTATCGTCAGATTTTTGTAAAATTAATCTAACGGTATAACCTTTGCCAGTAATAAATTGCCGTCGGATTATGCAGTAGATTATTTAATTATTTAATCTGCTGATAATTACTGTCGAAAAAATTTCGACGGTAATTTTGGTGTTTCACTATGTTTTTTCCTGTTTAATTGCTGTCGGATAATATCCGAGGTAAATTCGACGGTAAAATCGATTTTTATTTTTTATTTAATTTTTTTTGTACAGTTAATAGTCAAATTATGAACAAGAAGCCAAATATGGTAAATTAAATATCAAATATACAAAAAAAATTAACAGTAAAAAAATAGAATATACAATGCAACAGTGTACAACAAAACTCTAAATAACTAAAGATCCTGATAGTCGTCGTTGTCATCATTCTCCTGGTCCTACTGAGGTGGCAGACTATGTGGTGATGTCGATGTTCCTGTAGCAGCAGTACTGCCACTGGTCCACATCTGATCTTGGTAAACAACCATTGATCTGTTGCTCCATTCGCTAAAGCCATTCCAACCTGAGGATATCTATGTCTGAGATGCGTGTGAGGATTTTTTTTATACTTCTCCTCAGACAGTTGCAGCTGTTGATCCCGTTGGTGAAGGCTCTAGGCGAGCTCCAGCACCTGCTCCCTCAAATTGACACCGTGTTCGGGATCAACGGGCCGGTTGGTGGTAGAGGCGGATGAATGTCTCAATGTGCAAGTGCGGAGGTTGTCAACGAAGAACGATACTTGTAGATGAGGTTCTTGTATGGCTCAGATACGGTCTCGCGCCAAACCGTGTCAGGATCGACTTCAACTGCAGCAGAGTTGTCGTCATCGTCTCCAATCTACTAGGATTGCTGGGTTGCGGCATCTGCCAATCTCTGCGTGTAGGACTCCTATGTAACACATGTCATGATTAGGACTGTAGTCATTCAAAAATTAAACTTTATACCCTATAATGTTTACTCACATAATGATCCGCAGCCCGCTGATCAGCAAATCTCTCCTTATTCTCTTTTAAGTTGTGGGTATAGTTGAAGGTATCTACCATCGTTGCATCACGACTCAACATTTTAGCTACGCATGTTGAAACAACATTTTAAGTAAAGTTATAATGACATTATATTTCAAAAACAAAACGAACTTAACAACAAATTGAAACAAGTTGCACATCAGCCTAGCCTTTGTCTTCATAAAAGTCGCTGATCCACCAATATACTTTAACAACCTAGTCGATGCTCTGTTATATTTGTTCATGAGGCGGCGATGCTTGAACCCCCTCATCAGTCTTCCAATGGACGTATAACGCATTTTTAATGTCCGGGCGGAGCCAAATAATGAGGTGGTCGCGCCGCTCGCGTACATTCTCCATCATCTGCTACAGCTGCCTAGCCATCCGATGGTCGAAGATTTTCCTTATTATGACATCTTGCATCTTGTCCCATAAAAATTTCTCCTGCATAAAGAACATTTAGTGTTAGTTAATCAAAATTAAATACATAATTTAACAAAATAGAAGATACAGAATAAGTAAGGTTTGAATATGTAGAGTTTTTACCATCCACTTATGGAACCATCGCTCTTTGGTCTTAGTAGGGATCTTTGTGTAGTTCAGCCACGGATGGTCATACATCAGTTTGATGACATTTGTACACTCCTGTGTACATGCATTGTTATTTGACACAAACCTATCAATGAAAAACTTAATATTAATAGTTTACTAAAAATTATTTGAAGTAATCTATAAACTTCAATTATATTTAGATTTTTTAGAAATTTTGGTTGAGTTTTATCTATAAATAAAATGCACCACAAACTCTATCCGTCAACAATGAACCCTAAACAATTCACAAACAAACCAATATAGAATTATATGACTTAAGTAGAAACATCCATCAACAATCAAGTAGTATGCATATAAAACTAAATATCTTAACGACCTAAGTTCACTAACCTAAATCTAACCTATCTTAACAACCTAAATCCACTAAAACTAGAAAATTGAGTGTAACTAAATTAAAGTAACTAACTAAAATAATATGCATATAAAAGACTTAAAATAGTGCTTACGGTATCAAACCATAGAACAAATCGTCATGTACAACGAGAGCCAGTAAAGGGTCATCTAGCTAGGATCCGTGAGAGGATTCCGACACCGCGGTATCTGTCGCTAGAGGAGGCGGTGGTGTCGAAACAATGGGATGCTGAGCGGACGGAAGTGGTGGAGGAGTCCATTCTCGTGAAACAGCTTGGTGACTTCCTGGTTGTGAGAATGGTAGAGCAGCAGGAGCCCTGTAGTGGAGGTTAGGGACCATGATGAACGGCTGATCCCGTGCACCCACTGTCTGCGACGTTCCAGGAAGAGTTGGAGTAGAGGGTGATGATCGAGAAGTCCCAAAAGTACCAGTAGACACCCTTCCTCTACCATGGCCATGAGGTCGATTTGTGACACTTCTGCTTATCATCATGTCTGCGAAGAGCATACGAATTAAATTCAAATTTACATCCATTAAATTTCATTAAAATTTTCGTAAACATAATTCTTTACTTAGAATTAAACAAATTAAAATCTTACAAAATTTAAATTTCCAACAATAATTGCCATCATTCTTATTTTTCAATTTAATTCAAATCTTATGAAAAAATTGACAGAATCTCTCCAAAATTCAAATTTTTCCACATTTTAAGGGTTTCATATAAACCAAATATCTCTCAACCCTACTCAACTTTTCATAAATAAAAAATTTATTCGTCATAAATTTTCTTGATTTGATATCTTTAATTGTCTTTAAATTATTAATTTTTTCACTCATTAAGACAAGGGTTCAAATCATCCTAATTCACCCATCAAGAGGCTTCAAGCATTGTCATTAATAAATTTTAATTATAGAACTATTAATCTCTTTTTAATCTTTAATTAACTTCGACTCAATCATTCAAACAAACATGAAAAACATAAATCATAATATCTAAAACTTTAATCAACTCAAAAACCTAAATTCTAATACTAATTAGCAACTAAAATATTAATTAATCCTAAATTTAACTAAATAAAATAAAAATTAATTAGAATTGCTGAAAAAGAGAGACAGGTGGTTGGAGGTGGTTGCCAGTGATCATCAAAACATCAATAACTGTTGCTAGAGGCAGAGAGAGCAACGATGGTAGAATACTAGTGGTAGCTGGCGCTACAGGAGTGGCTGGTAGAGGATTGTTGGCGGCGAGAAAAACAAAGAGAGAGAGGGGGGAGGGAGGGAGGCGAGAGGCCTTCCCATATGTGATTGCCGCTTTCACTCGTTACATATTCATGTTTCATTCGTTGACAAAATTATTATTAATTGTTATATATTCATGTTCCAACATGTTATATATTAATTGTTAGATCTGAATTAGTTTAACTTTATGTGTATGATATTTAATTTCTAAGGAAGTTCCTATATATGTTTTATGAATATTCCATGTCCATATATCACAACTGTATCTCTTCGTATCTTCTTTTTAACTAAATCATGTCAGTATGATTTTTAATTAAGTTTCATTTTGATTAAAGAAATCAAACTTGAAATGAAAACTAAAACATAATTTCTTTATTTTTAATTAAAAATAATTAATATCTGTAATGGACATATAAATTAAAAATTTAACTGAAAACCCAAACTATAATTTGAGTAATATTATTAAAATTTTTAATTTGTTTTTCTTTTTATGAAAAACCAAATTTTCTTAGATTATATCATTATTTTCAATTGGAGGTAGTGCAACTTAAAGTGAATGCAATAGTTAGGTAGATGTAAAATCAAAATGTTAGTAACGGAAAATAAAATGAAGGTAATAATTAATAAATAATAAATAAAATAAATTTTAATTTTTTTTGTCTTTTTAGAATTATCAAAATACATATAGGACGTGTTTGACCGAGGTAATTAAAGAAAGAAAGTAACTTTAGAGGATATTTAAAATTCTTAATGAAAAATAATGTATTTGATTTTGTTTAGAGAAAATTGCAAATTCAAGAGATTTTGACGAGACATTTTTGCTATTAAAAATGAGAAATCTTAATTCCCGAAAGAGAGAGAATGTTTATTTCATCGTCTTTTTACTTCACTTCAAATGAATTTATCTTTGCATTAATTTACACTTATAATTAATAAATAATAAATAATAAAATCAACTACAAATTTTTTGAAATAAAGTTAATCTAATTTTTTTTCCAAACAAAACATCATAAACATACAACTAATATGATTATGTGATATGTCAACTAAATAAAAAAATTTAAAATTAAGGAGAGTTACAACATTTAAATTTTAAAATTTAAGAACAAAAATATTATATAACTAACTTAAGTTTTATATTTATCTTACACTAAAGTTAATCTTAATCAACTCTGCTTTTCACTAAAAAGACTCGCAGACAAGTTAACATTCTTCATTTAAAAATTCATTATTTAATTTAAACACCCGCTAAGCGCTAAGTACATAGAGTAATTCTATTTTTTACACTCGGTCTTATCGAAGTGGGAGAAAAAGGAACTAAAGATAAAGGAAAGCTTTCTATTTCTAAACACAATTAAAAAATTTAAAAATTAAACACTACATAGACGAGAACACAACCATCGCATAAAAAACATCTGCATCATCGTTATCATAAGTCGTTGACGTGTGTTTGCATGGTCTTGACTGCCAAGGTAGTAGCAGCTAGATACACACACATTGCATGGTCTACATCATTGTTATAATGTTATCATATTATTAGCCACACTTTTATAACATAATATATATATATATATATATATATATATATATATTGAAATAGTATAAT
>NC_029772.3:1136068-1147392 GCF_000817695.3 Arachis duranensis
ATATCTACTATATTATTTTGAGAAAAAATATAAAAAAACATTAATAATTTTAATAATTTTAATTTATATTAACTAATATTTTTAGTCAATAATCTGATTTTTTTAGTATAATAATTTAATATTATATTTTTAAATATTAATAATTAATTACTAACAAAAAATAATAAATTATACTAGTTATGTAATATTGTTCTAAAATATTTTCATATAAATAGCTTCTAAACATACAATTTACTTATCAAAATTGATAGAGGGGTCAAAATAACTGACCACGGCAAGTGCACACCAAAACATGAGCATTGATCCTTTCTATGAATATTAAATATTTAAATAATAAACTAATATAATATAAACTTGCATAATGTGGTTCAATGATTTCTTCATCTTGTAAAGTCGTGAACAAGATTTGTTCTGTCTGCATTGTTGAGTCTCCAAGAAGGGAATGGGTCCATGTCATCATTGGCATCATAATCCATGAAACGTAACTCGCCATTATTATTGCCTTGAGAGTTTGTATAGTACCACGAATTGTTATTGTTGTGGCCGTACATGTGAGCCGTAACCGGCTCCATTTCGCCGCCGCTGTTAGTAACGGTGGTTGTGGTGGCGGCTGCAGTAGCGCTGGCTCTTCTCTCTTCTTTCTTGTATCTAATCCCGCATGCATTGCATAGTGTCTGCTTGCAATTCAAACATAAAAACAACCTTAAATAAAGTGTACCTTAAACATATATAGAAGTATATGATTATATATGGAGGGGAGAAAAGCCAAAGCTTACTATTTAAAAGATAGTTCATCATGAAATTCAGCCGCTCTCTTTATTAATTGAAGCATCGACATTTTTTTTTAAATTAGCAAAAAATTTAATATAATCCTTTTCGTTAATACATGAAATTGCCTTCATATAAAATTTATATTTAAAAATCATTAAAAAATTTAATAAATTTAACTAAATTAAAAGAGTTTATTAAGTGGACAAAAGATAATAACCCCTATAATATTTTCTTTTAATTTTTTAGCATTTAATTAATGTAACAATGCTATAAAATCAGTATAAATTATTAATCAGTATTTAGCCATCAGTTTATTTTTACAGGCTAAAATTAAGGGGAAAAAAAATCTAAATGCACTAGTAAAATGAGAAATGTTAAATTATTAACTTAATTTTTTAGTCTATTTTTTTAATTCAATAATTTAATAATATATCATAAAAAATGTTAGAAGTTAGTAAATTTTGTGATTAATAGTTATTATTAGTATTTTTTTATGATGCACGGATATTGATACGGATACGGAATACACCGACAAGTAAATTTTAAAATCTTACATGATACAGGAATACGTATACATATAAAATATAAAGTATTTTTTAGATAAATCGTAATGATATTTTGATATTTTATTGATATTAAAATATAAATATAAATTTTTAATTATTTTTAATATATTATTTTAATTATATCAAGTATTTAAAATATTTTTTTGTTTTAATAAATAATAATATATACTATATCTAAATTTATTTTAAAAATATATGTTAAGAATAAGACTAAATACACTGACACGTAATGGTATTTAGGTGTGTCAAGGCATAGTGTTCGAAATTTTTTTTATTTTTTATTAACACGAGTGTCAGTGAATATCGTGTCCGAAATATAACCGACACGCAAACATAGCAACTCAACAAAGTGTTTGGACTTTATAGGTATTTTTAATAATGTGAAATTATATTTAATAATATAGAATTATTTATTTTTCTTTTATTAGTTAAATGTTGATCAAATTTTAATAAAAGTACTTACTTCAAAAAATTTTATATATTATATCTTATATTTTTAACTATTAATAACTAAGAAAAGGAATAAATTTTTGTAAGATTCGTCCTAATAAAATATGTACGTCGACTAAAATTACTCGGCACTATCAATAAAAATTGCTGGATCTAGAAATTTTCACTCATTCATATATTTACCTTGGGTCCCCGAGGACCGTTCCTCCATAGAGGTGTGGAAGTGGTATCACAGTTGGCACAGCGGCGAGAAAAGAAAGCATCACCGTCGGATTCCTTGCTGGCTTTAGCCTCAGAATGATGAGGATTCTGTTTGGAGCGACGTTCATGATGATGACGTGTTCGCCTGTCTTCGTCTTCGGAGAATCGCGTGGACGGTGTCCCCAGGGAGAGGGTACAGTCCACCGACGACCAAGACAAAGACGACGAAGAAGGTGTAAAGGAGTACCTGTTTGGGTCACCGTAATAATAGTCATCTCCATAGGGCGTGGGGAGCATGCCGCATTTACACGTGCCCATCACGTGATCCTGAGAGTTGCTGTTACTGCAACAATGATTCATCATTCTTTTCTTTATCTTCTCAAAATTGTATGTAGAGGAGCCAATGCAAGTTAGAGAAATAAAAAGCGGGTATTATTTTGGAATATGAAAGAAGGTTTGAAATGTGAGAGGGACAGTTACAATGAAGAGTTAGAAGGGTATGAGAAGTGAGTGTTGTCAGGTAGCTTTATATAAGCTAATAAAGGAGTCCACGTTGTCATAGTAACCGCAAATAGAGAGTTTAGTTTTGTCTTTTTATAGTCAAAGGATATCAGGACTAAAAGAAATAAACATGAGGGGCCCAAAGTCTGGGTTATAGCCTGGAAAAAGTGAACTCTTAAGTGAGAAGAAATCAAGAGGTGACTAAGACTGAATCATAACTAATTAGTCACAGAACCAGGAGTTGAGTTTTGTTGGTACTTGGTAAGGCATGCATGAGTCTACTTTTTAGAGTTATTGCGCATTTGCGTTTATGCTATCACATAACTATTGCATTAGGGTTGCATTTGGAAAAATAAATTAAAATTGATTGACAAAAAAATAAGATTAAACTAAATTTTTGTAATGCATTTAGTGTAAAATATATTAGATTGAATTATATTTTAGTATTATATTTAGTTTAAGATAAATATGGAGACTAAGAAATAAATTTAAAGAGTTAAATGAAAATATTTTTAAAAAGAATATCATTAAAGTTTTAATTTCCGTTTCTAAAAATTTTAGTCTCTTATGTCTATAACTTTTAGAAATATTAAAGAAATTAAAATTTTATATTTAAATTAAAAAATATTTTTAACATTAAATTTTTTTTAATATTTTTTCTCACGCGTCATTGTGACGACAGTCGTTTCATTGGTAATATAGCATTAATAATTTTTTCTATGTTGTAATTTATTTACGCCTATCGTTATTAGTGTTATTATTTTTAGAATTATTCTCCACATCCAAGCAATTTTAACATCTAAGTTTATCTAAGTAATTTACAGTCACGCGCTATTTTTTCTTCTTCTCCCCTTGCGGTACCAACAACACCACCACCTCATTCCCCTTCTTTTCTCTTTTGAATTTTTTCTTCTGATTTCCTTCCTTTTTCTTCTTCTCCTCCATCATCATCATCATCATCTTCTTCTTCTACATATCGTCATTATCATTATTGTCGTTATTGTTATTGTTGAATTTTTACAAGATGTTGTTTGATCTAAAATAGATTTTCAATGTGTTTTTATTCATGATTCAGTCTTGTTTGTGTGACTATTTTCGAACTGAGTTAATTGTGTCGCAATTGTTATGTAATTTTAGTTTATTTTTGAGTTAATTGTGTCGCAATCATTCTCTTTTGGTTCATTTATGAGTGAATTAAGTTGCATTTGGACTCGTTGTCTTGTACAATTCAAAACTCTTTCTTCTCAACTTCTACTGCTTCTTCTTCTTCTTTCTCTTTTTCTTCTTCATCTTCTCATTCTTATTTTATTTTTTCAAAATTCTTCTTGATTTACTCAAATTTAATACAATTTCTGAGTTCTGCAGATTCTTTACCATTGTTTTATACTTCTCATTTTTCTGAGTTAATTGTGTCGCAATTATTTGTAATTTCGGTTCATTTTTGAGTGAACTAAATTGCATTTAGACTCGTTGTCCTGCACAATTCAAAATTCTTTCTCCTCTTCCTCCTCATCTTATACTGTTTCTTCTCCTTCTTTTTCATCTTTTTCTTCTTCATCTTCTCCTTCTTATTTCATATTCTCAATTTTTTTATTTACTCAAATTAACACAATTTTTGAGTTCTGCAGATTCTTTACCATTATTCTCTGCTTCTCTTTCTTTCTGAGTTAATTGTGTTACAAATGTTATGTAATTTCAGTTCATTTATAAGTTAATTGTGTCACAATCATTATATAATTTCGGTTCATTTTTGAGTTAATTAAACTGCATTTAGAATCGTTATCTTCCTCAATTCAAAGCTCATTCTTCTCACCTTCTACTGCAATAACAACAATAACAACAACAACAAAAGAATGATGATGAGAAGAAAACACGTAAAGGAGAAGGAGAAAAAGGAGCAGGAGAAGAAGGAGGAGGAGGAACATAAAAAAGAAGAAGACGACAACCTTGATTGGTTGGAAAAATGATATGATATGTGCGCATGTAATCACATTCTTTTTAACAGATAGTGGTTTTTTTGTTGGTGCTGAGTGTACTTAGTTTACTTAGATGACAATATTGCTTGAATGTATAATAAATAAATCAGTTATTTTTATTATTACAGATGATTTGTGATCGTCAATAATATTATTTGTCGAATTTTTTCAACGCTTGATTTACTCAAATTAAATACATTTACGGACGGTCAAAGTTAATTACCAACAACACCTTGGCCGTTGATAAAATTTGTGCCGCAATTTATTTTTCAAATTTATTATCAAAATAATATTTTTTCAAATTATTTATTTATATGCCACGGTTTTATATGTCCCTTCCCTTTACTCTAAATAGTTTTTGGAATCTCCTATCTATTGGTACTTTTAAGATTAATTGTAATGCTAGTTATTTTGATTCTCGTGATAGTGTTGGTTTTGCTTGTATTTTTAGAGATTGTAATGGGAGTTGGCAAAGGGGATGTTTGGGAATAATTGAGAGTAATAGTATTCTTCAAGGAGAATTGTTTGCTATTTGGAGAGGATATCTCTTAGTTTGGGATGTGGGTCAACGAGATGTTATTTGTGAGACGGATTGTATGGAAGCATTTAATCTTGTTACTCAAAATGATTTTGGGTTTATCGATCCATTGGTGCTCAAAATAAGAGATATCATGCATTGGAATTGGCGTGTTGACTTTCGTTTGATTATGAGAGATGCAAACACGATGGCAAATACTATGGCAAAGATGGCGATGAAGTTACAACTTTCGCATGTGGAGCTTCCTTCATCTTGGGAGGACTTTAAGAGTAGTCTTAAATGAAATTGTCCCTTTATTTAAGCAGTTCCTTATTTTATTTGTTTTGTTTTTCTTTGTTTAGTTTATTTCAATAAAAAAAAATTTGCTAATTACAATATATAAATGATGTTTTAACTACTGCTTGGATTAATTTAGAAGGTAAAATAAATAAATTTGTTACGATTTAGATAGTATTAAACTATTAATTTATTTTTTCCAGTTTAATCCAATTTAATTTGAATTTATTTTTTAATTTAATTTAATTTAAAATATTACATTCGAATTTTAAATTTTCCCCCTTATTTTTAATGTTATTAGACATTATCACTATCTCCTAAAATCAAGTTTCATCCAAATCACAATAGTTTTAAATTTTTTTTTGTCAAATAAATTAGACATACACCAAACCTAAGTATTACATTATAATATTCACCTATATTATATAGTCATACACCTAACATAAGGATTTACATCTACTCTTAACCTCGGTCAAATCTCAAACCTAAATACACCTATTGCAAGACAGGACTTTTATCACTAACCCAAGGTTTTGCATGCGGTTTGAACCTTTTTTTTTTTTATCAGGATATCCATTCGGACACAAGTCCAATGATTAATTTCTTGAATATTGTAGAGATAAAATAGGCGATCCTCCCAAACAAGCAACTTTCATTTTTAACCTTCAGCAAGTATCAAATTCAAAAAAAAATAGTTAAAAAATATAGACCCTCGTCCATCTGCATCAACTTATGTTAGTTATACGGTTTGAACTTTGAATAGAAGGTAAAACACAATCTCTTATAAGACCAAGTACAGGCCCAATAGGAGCCTTGTGACCAAGCCTACCTCACGCATAGCATCTCTACGACTGACATAGAGTATCGATAATGACATGTCTAGCCATCAATGGAATATAATTACAAATGAAATCTAACTATAATCGTCTATTTATGTAAACTACCTGAAAATCTGAAATTGATCTCAACTGGGCATTCAATGGCCAATGGTCAATTATTAATGATCTCATAATAATTACTGATCTCTAACTATAAAATCATCTCATATTCTCATTATTCATTCGTTTCGTAATCAATTACTGATAAATATTTAATCATAATAATTGAAGTGACTGATATATTCGTAACTGACTTATAAAGTACGAATCAATAGGCACTACCACTTTTCTCAAGATAGTCAAAATGTGTTGTTTCCAAGTTCTTGTCATCCTAATAATTCATCATAACCGAACAGAGTTCATCATTCATGAATCACTCACAAGTCGTACTGTTAGGAATCACGTGCATCCAAAACAAAGCCTAGTTCGTCAATTGTCTGAGAGAAGTTCTTCCGTCAGATTTGGACTGGTTTTCATTTTTAACCTATCACAGTGCATGAAAAAGCTAAAGACAGAGATAAAGAGATAAAGGCATCCCTGCAATCATCAAAGCAACACTTGCATCCTGCATGTCTAGTCCACTCTGTTCAACAGATTTTTTTATGGGTCAAAGATAGAAACTATGTCAAAAGATAAATGTTTACGGCACTTGTTTTAAATGCTACATTTTGATAATATATATTCCCCATCCCTTTGTATTAAAATTTAATTTCATAATAAATGATAAATAATTTAAGAAATAATATTTAATTTGGTCTTTAACGTTTTTAATGTTCATTAAAATAATTATTAATTTTTAAAAATAATTAAATTAGTCTCTTAATTTATAAATTATAAATCTTATTCGTCCTATATTTAATTGTCTATAATAGAGTGTTAACATAGTGTTAAAAAGTTAATTGATATTATCAACCGTAGAATAATATGAGTAAGATTTTAGTATGATTAAATAAGTGTCTTAAATTGATTATTAGACTAAAATGAATCTAATTAACCAATTTAATTATACTAAAGTTATAGTCAAATTATTTTATTGTAATGTTCTATATAGTGTTATTAACATCATTAGTTGAATTAGAAACAAAAGAGATTTATGATTTATAAATTTACTGATCAATTTGGTTATTTTCAAAAATTTGAGATTGTTTTGATAAGCGCTAATAATTTCAGGACCAAACATCAGTTCAATAATTTAATGCAATATTTAAAAAGAATATGATTTTAAATAAAATATGTCTTTAGAACATATAATAAATTTACTATTAGTATAAAATTTTAAATATTTTTTATTTATTAATAAATGTAAGACATGTCAACTCTTCATGTCAAGCACACTTTTCTGGATTTGCTTCAATATCTCGGCCTGTCAGGATGAAGTTGAGGAATTTTTCCCCCTGAACACTAAAGGCGCATTTTTCGGGGTTCAGTCTCATTTATATTTTCGGATATACGTGAATATTTCATCAAGGTCTTGTATGTGAGGATGTCCGATCTTTGTCTTAACGACCATGTCGTCGACGTATACTTCGATGTTCTTGCCTATTTGCTGCTCGAAGACCTTGTTCATTAATCTCTGATATGTTGCACCTGCATTCTTTAAACCAAAAGGTATGACATTATAGCAGTAATTACCATATTCAGTTATGAAGGTAGTTTTTTCCTGGTCCGATGGATGCATAAGGATCTGGTTATAGCCAGAATATGCATCCATGAAACTCAAAGTGCCATAGCCACAAGAATTATCTACTAAAGTGTCAATGCAGGGTAAAGGATAAGCATCTTTAGGACAGGCCTTATTTAAGTCAGTAAAGTCGACGCACATGCGCCATTTACCGTTATTCCTTTTTACCATAATGACATTGGCCAACCAGGTCGTAAATTGAATTTCTCGGATGAACTGTGCGTCGATGAGTTTGTTGACTTCTGTCATGGAGGCCAATCGTTTCTCGGTTCCGAGATTGCGTTTCTTTTGAGAAACTGGTCGGGCTGTTGGACTCACTGCTAATTTATGTGTGATTACTGACGGATTGATCCCTGGCATATCCCCAGAAGTCCAGGCAAATAGGTTGGCGTTCTGGCGTAAGAAATTAATCAGCTTTTCCTTGTCCTCACTGTCGATTGATGTTCCGATAAAAGTGAACTTCGTTGGATCTTCGGTCAAGGTGACCTTTGTCAGATCTTCGTTTGGCGTGGGGCGTTCTTGAAAGTCGGCCCTCGGGTCTAGCTCGGCCAAGTTTGGTTGTTCGGATTGTATTGAGTTGACACGTGCTTCGCTGCTCCTCTTGATGGGCTTTAGGCTTGTGTTGTAGCAATGCCGAGCTTTGTGTAGATCACTGTGAATGGTTGTGATGACGTTGTCCTGCACAGGAAACTTGACACAAAGGTAAAATGTGGAAACAATTGCAGCAAATCTATTCATAAAGGGTCTTCCTAATATAACATTATAAGGACTAAAGCAGTCTACTATGAGATATTGAATGTCTTGTGTCTTAGATAATGCTTGTTCACCGAGTGTGGTTTGTAACCACACAGAACCCAACACGGGGACTCGTTTCCCTGAAAATCCGACCAAGTCTCCTGAGTATGGCTGCAAAATGTTAGTGCTCAGTTTTATTTTCTCAAATGTGGCAAAGAATAGCACATCAGCGCTACTCCCTGGATCAAGTAGCACTTTCCGAACTATAAGGTCTCCCAATTGAATGGAGATAACCACAGGGTCATCATAGTTTGTGTGGCTGCAATTAATGTCGGCAGGGCGGAAGGTCATGTTGGGGACATCCTGAATTGGATGAGGATTATTAGTAGTGCTTCCCACTGCCAACATAGCCCTGTAGGTTCGCTTTCTGGCCGAGCTTGTATGTCCACCTCCAGCGTAACCTCCTGAAATGCAATTGATCACACCCCTAGGTTGAGCTGGAGCTTTATCTTTCCCCCTTAATGATGGACCTATTGTAGGTTGTTCAGAGTTGGATATTGTTCTCTTCTGCATATGTCCTGTAATAAATTTGTCGAGATGTCCTTGCCGGGACAAGCACTCTAGTAGATCCTTAGCAATTACACATTCGTCGGTTGTATGGCCGTGTTTCTGATGAAAGGTGCAGTATTTGGATTTGTCAATGTTTTTTGGTTCAGGGTAACTGCCTGCCTTTCGGGGAGGTTTAATCAGCTTTGAGTTCAGTATCTCATTAAAAATGTCGTCCCTCTTAGCGTTGAACTGGGTATATGATTCATAGCGAGGAACTAGTTTGAAGATCTTCTTATTATCGCGAGGTTTTTCATCGTCTTTGGTGGCCGATTTGTCTGCTTTTCGTGCCTAGCGGAGCTCCTCAATGTCTATCTGTCCCTTGGCTTTCTCACGAAACTCGGCCAAAGTTTTGGGCTTAGTGACGGAGATGGTCTCTTGGAATTTACCTGGGCGAAGGCCGCTTTTGATGGCATGAAGGTAAACTTCGGGGTGGAGGTCGGGTATTTTCATAGCCACCTTCGTGAAACGGGTGATATAATCTTTCAGGCTTTCTTGTGGTCCCTGTTTAATGGTCGTTAAATAATCAGAATCATGGAAATATATTGCAGATGCTGCGAAATGGTCTTCAAATTGCTTAGCCAACTCCTGGAAACATGATATAGAATCTGCAGGCAAAGAGCAAAACTAGTCAAGTGCAGGACCATCTAAGAAAGACGGGAAACAACGACATAAAATAGGATCAGATGCACTGTTAACAATCATAATAGATCGGAATTTTTCAAGATGTTGCTTTGGATCCCCTAAACCGTTGTATGGAGTTAAAGTTGTCGGCAGGGTGAACTGTCTGGGAAGCTAAAAGTTCATTATTTCAGCTGTGAACAGCCCTGCAGAGTTGTCGGGCTTTTCTTCCTCATCATCGGGTTGGGCTCCTCTGGTGGCCCCTGTCATTCTCACTCTGAGGTGTCTCAGAGACATGAGTTAGTGCCGATTGATGCTCGTCATTCCCCTGCCGCTCGTGGTGATCGTTATTATGTTCCAAGCGAGCATTAACTAGTTGCGCAATTTGGTTTTGCATTCTCTGATTCTCCTCCGCCATCCGTTGGTTCGCTTGTTGAAGCTCGGTTACCATCCGTAGAAGCTTGGATGGGGTGGGAGGAGGAACATCAGCCATAGATAGTTACGAGGAATTCGGGGCTTATGACAAATGATATCTTAAGTTCGGCCCCACGGTGTGCGCCAAGTGTTCTTGTCTGAATGAGCCGAGGTATAGGTCGTCCTCCGGAAAGGTTGGCGAACTCTCCAGGTGGATACCTGTAAAGGCACTCCAACACTCAAGTCAGTAAAGAGATATGTGTGTAAAACTTTGCTCTCGAAAAGATTGCGTACCTCCTGAAGCTTTCCCCTCTCTCTTTATATTTGGTTGGATGAGGTTGATCATTTTGTTTGAGTCGTAACGTCTGAAGAGGGAATTCATTGGATATCCGACATTATTGGATGAAAATTAATGCTGATTATTATAAATAGTCGGTTATGACAAAAAATTATGCGTTTTCGAACTATAACTCATAACTGACGTTTACTGGTTATATCATAAACTTTTCATAATCGGTGTATAATATTGTATCAGTTAAATGGTACCCTATTTATTAGTTGCAACTAAATTATAATGGCCAAATCTAAATAAATATATCTGGTTGAAAAAAATTTTCAACGGGTTATGTGGTCACAAAGCTAACTAAATTAAAAGAAAAAACATTTTAAGAGGATAGGAAAAAGGGATAAGGGGGCCACATTCATAATTGCGAAGGGCAGACAAACTCCTCTAGAATATAAACCAGATTCAATCAAAAGATTAAGAGAGGGAATGAGAATATGTGATCGTCTAGAGATTGGTGAAGTCAAGATATATATGGAATTGGAAGTTGGAAGCAGAGTTGGACAAAACGGGGACGACCAGACCGGCCACCACCGCTTTCCAAAAGATGCGCTCTCTCTCACTATTTGCGTTGCATACTTCGATTCCCCCAACACGTACCATGCTAAAGCTTAACCTTGTCGTTCACACATTTTCCTACATTCTCACGCAACTCAAGGTTTTTTCATTTAAATAAGAAAAAATTTGGAAAGTCACTCATGTTTAATATTTTTTATTATTTAATCAATATAAATATTAAATTATTTTTAATAAATAAATTTTATTAA
>NC_029772.3:1147523-1155351 GCF_000817695.3 Arachis duranensis
AGTTCTTCCAAGTGATGAATCTTGGTAATTAGATAATTACCGCTATATTTAATTTACTTCCTTTAAATTAACTATCTGTCATTAACTCATAAATATGAATTAGTTGAAAAATTATTCTAAAAGCGTTACTAACTAATTATCTGGTTTCTCCTTTCTCCCTTTCAAAGCCACCGTCTTTTTTTCTTCTTTTCCTTCGCCCGATTCAACTGAACCAAGTTTTTTCTAATTGAATTAAAACCCAAGAAAACTCTGGTTAAGTTCATTATCTCTTCTCCTCTCACCACCAAACGCTACTTCAGGAGAAACCATGGTCACCACTTCACACAAGGACAGCTGGGAATTGGTGTTGCAAGGAGAAGGAGCCACGAAGCCTTGCTGCACCAGCTCATCCTTCTCCATCTTCTATATATATATATATATGTTTCAATTCTCTCTCGAAACTATACGAAGAGAAGGAATGAGTCAAGAGTGGTGATTGCTCAAGACAGAGGAGGAGAAAGACGGCAATAGGGACATTATCAACTGCGTACATTATCACCAAGAAGGAGGGAGAGGCCCATTAAAGAAGCTGCAATTTGAAGCTAAAGAAAAAAATTTTACTCTTTTTTTTTTCTGATTCCCTTGGTATTTTTCTGATTAGGTAAGAAATTAGTAACTCTACCTGTTGTTCTTCCTAATTTAAAGATTTTAGCCCCTCTTGAGCTCCAACTTCTGCAAATGAGAACCAACCCAATCAAATTTATCTCATCACAAGAATGAGACTCTTTTCCTTGCTTCACAGGCAACTTAGTCACTAGCCTTGTGAACTACAAAATTTTCTAATTATGTTTGTTAGGTTTTCTGAGTTAAGGTAGCAAGAAACAGAGTTTGATTTGTGAATCCTCCAAAAAAAAGGTAAGGATTAGGAATGTAAATTAGTTATGGATAATTGCTAGATGTAACCTTAATTGTTGATGATGAGTTAACATGATTGATGTTACTTAAAATTCTGTTAAGTGGTTAGATTATTATTGCTGAATGTAGTGCAGACTCTTAATGTTGTGAAAGTGTGATCATGTTATGTTTATTGTGTAAATTCTTGATGTTTGTGAATCTGAAGCTCTTGGGCTAAATTAGGGCATAATTCATGTATAAATGGTAATAAATAATGAGAATTGTTGATTGACATGAGTTAGGAACTTAGGGGGTCGGATTTGGTTATTGAAAATTAAGAAGCTTTGTTGTAGAAATTTTGAAACAAATTAGACAGCAACTTAAAATAAAAATTGGGAGCAATCTAGAAATAATTTTTAAACCAACCTATTTTTCTATCAAATTTTAAGAAGTCAAGATTGCTCCGTAAAAATTTCAGGGAATTTGGCCAAGTGGTTTGGAAGATATGATTTTTTGAAGTTTAGTGATTATTGCAAAATTTTCTTGTTCTACAGTACCAACTTCTAGACGCTATAACTTTTGATTTACTTGAAATTTTGAGTTGCTTTTAAAAGGATTTTAAAGATCTATTAGTCTATTTAATTGAGAACAAGTTTCATGTCCATATCTGTTTTGTAGACTTAATTAAGTCACTTTGAAAATGGGTTGCTTGCTGAAAACTCTGAACTGATTTGTGAAAACAGGGCACCACTTCCAATTGATAATTAATTAATCAAATGAAGTGATATGAACCTGAAACTTGTGAATTTTGAAACTTAGAGGTGTTGATGTAATTTCACCAAAATTTAGAAGTAACGAATTAGAATTGAAATTATTGTGAAATTTATAAAAAAATACCGCTGCTGGCTGTCTTTTCTGGATCTTTATAAATGCAGTAGCAGAATTCTAAAACTTGTATAAAATTCAATTTTAATTCAAATTTAGCAAAATCTAATTCAAATTAAAGATTAGGATCTTTAAAATTACCTTACCAAGAGAGATGGTTTGTACATAAATATTCACAACATAAGAACTACCTAGCAAAACAGCAAGATGCTGCCCCAAAAAATCTAAGGACAGCAATCTCGGATTTTTTTCAATATGAGTTCTAAACCTTTGAAAACTTGAGTTCAATACAAACACGTGGACATAAAGTTTGTACGAATCCGAGTCTGTTTGTTACCTTAATTATTAAATAGAAAACTGCTTGCCAAGAAGGTATTAGGCTAAACAAGTCTAGAAAGTAAGAATGTAAGTTATCCCTAGAAAGGTTTAAAGTTAAAAGGTGATGCGGAGGTACGTATGATAAATCGGTGATGCGGAGGTGCGTATGATAAAACGGTGATACGGAGGTACGTGTAAGTAAATGGTGATGTGGAGGCATAAAGAAAAGAAAAGAGAATGAGGAACAATGAACGAAACATAAATTGAGAATTGTATATTGAATGGGTCTTGTGCCAAATTGCTAATGCGAAAGTGCTTGCCTAATTGATAGCGTGAGATTGCTAATGCGGAAATGTTTGCCTAACTGATAGTCTGTCTCTTACCATGATGCCAAGATATCCTAATTGACATGGTAAAGAGACCATATTCGGGGTTTGCCCCGAGTAACGTAGGGTTGCGGATAGACAACCGACGCATGAGCTCATGGCCTGCGCTAGGAACAGGCATGCATCATCATGTTTGTGCATATAAACTTCATGTGAATTATTTATAGCCCTTTTCCTAATTGTCTATACCATTTACTTGTTGTTTGTATGTTTGTGTTCTATGTTCTGTGTTTGTTCTTTTTCTGTTTCACGACAACTTAGAGACAGATATCTTAGGTTCCCCTTTTACCTTGCTGAGAACTCTAAGTTCTCACCCTTCTTTTCTTTCTTTCTCCCCCTCCCCAGACAGGTTCGGCAAAGGAGCTCTTTGATTTTCGTTCTATTCTGAGCTATGAGGATTTGGCGCATGGCCGAGTCTTCATATGGAGCACGCTTTGGACCACTTTCTTGGACGATGTTCGAAAATCACTCCATAGTTAGTCGCAGTGAATCTTTCGCTCCTTTTTTATGATCTTAGTATTACTTTTCCCTTGCTTTTGTAGTACTTTTAGAGGGGTAAGACATCTTAGTAGTTTGGTTCCAATTTAGGAAATCCGTGTGAGGGTTGGGACTGACTTCTTCTTTTGTATCTGTACATATAACTTGGTGTGATACTCGGCTTATGATAGACGACACGTATCCTTAAACTTAATTCATGTGTATATTTGTATATATGTTTATATATGTTATTTTCTGTTGCCATGTGTTTTCTTACATCACAACTTTAAAGAAACTAATCCTGCGAGCAACTAAACGCTAATCCACGAATAATAGTTTATTCACGATTAAACCGATAAAGGCTTTTATTAATATTTGTTTACAAAATCTGAGTCTAGAGCAAAGTAGGCCCATACGACGAGTAACACCTGAACATTTGCCATTGGTCATGACGTGTCGAAAGTTTGGGTGTTACAGAAGTACCCTCATATTGCCTAATATGCTTCTTCGTACGCATAAGGTAATCCACATATTCCATTGTAACCCCCCATCCCTATCAAGAGGAACAATCAGGCAAGGATTGTACTTTGGGAGTTCTTTTTAAAACAGAACCTTTTTCTTTAAATTTTTCAGTAAAAAAATGCTCCACATTCTTTGGATCTTGGTCCCACCCCAGTTAGCGACTTATCCTATCAGGATGATAGATCACTGGACAGATCAAAGCTCCACAATGAAAGTCCCTATCCATAACAATCAAACCAGGAAAGGGGGTAGGAGAAGTACACAGAAACCAAAAGTCATAAGCCCCTTTCTTGCTAGTGAAAATATCATTGCGGTCATATTCAAGATCAGTAGAATATATATGATGAATAACCGATGCACTAGGCTGGTAAGAGGTTACGTACGGGCAGAAACCAAAATTCTCCTCGAAATCAATAACATCTTCCAAAGATTTAGAAGGATGAGCTGAACCCCAAATCCAAACACGAGGACTTGCCCTCTTATCTGGAAGAATTGTAGGGGGCTTAAGGATGGGAGCAAACTGAGAGAACCGCTAAAAAAGAAAGAGTTGAAGAAATATTTCGTCAATAAAAGCCAATACTGGAAAGCGACCATGAACAATCTTGAGTTGCTCAGAATATTGATCAAGCCTCGTATATAAACTGCCGAAAAATAGATAAGCCAATGGCAGACGTTCTCCTCCAGCAAACAAGCAAGCTAAGAGAAACACCCCATGGCTCATACACTCATCCGTGGGTCCCAAAAACACATATTTACTTAACCAATAAGCGACAAAAGCAGCTTCCCTAAGATCTGAAGGAACAGCAGGAGCAGGGACAAACTCACCATTGAGAAAATCACCAAAGAAATAACAAGACCAATTAGAGTAAGAATACTTAACAGTAATCTTTTTCTTTTTGGAATCTTGCTTGTCGCCAACCACGTCTTTTCCATTCGAGGACCCACAAGTCTTTGGATGCTTATCCTTGGAGGAAGATTTCTTAACACACCCACTCTTGGACAACTCTTTTGCATATCGACTAGCATCACTTAAACTCATTTGAAGATGTCTCACAAGCTTAAGCAGATCAGGATCTGGGAAAAGAAGAGTAAGATCCACACTGTCAAACACCGGCAGTTGAAGAAGAACCTCAACATCTTCTAAAGTGGGTGAAAACTCACCCTGAGAAGTCAGAAAAGTATGAGTCTGAGAACACCACCTCTGCCAAAGTAAACTTATATCATATCCATTTCGTTGAACACCCAAGCCTACCAAGAAGAAATCAATTAGTCCTTCTTCAATATATAGCAATAAAGTAAAGAAATGATAAGAATCAAATGGTAGAGAACAACCAACCTACAGATGTGCGGATAGTCTTAGCAACACTAGCAAATTTTAATCTCCTCACAAAATTACCTCCCTCCTCAAACAATACTATGAATACCCGCTTTTGCCAAACCTTATTCACGTGAGTAACTGCCTCAGATTTGAAAGATGCCCATGAAAATTCTTGGCGCTTCAACCGAGAACGAAATAGAGTAGGACCCACTTGATATGAAGGCTTCTCAACAAATTCACCTAAAACTCTACAATCTGAAGAACCAAAGCTGGGTTTCATAGTTTTATCGATACCTAATTACGAGTCAGAGGAAGGAGGGTCCAAAAAAAGTTTTTTAATCAGAGGAGGATCCACAAAAGTAGTCATATTATCTTATGGTTTCACCCAAGGTTGGGGGATAGATTCAGAAAACTCGATGGCATATTCTTGAGGAACATCGTTCATATCATCCATAGAAGAGTCAGTACCCAAAATATTACTAGAGTTCTCTGGGTCACTATCCACTATCTCAGCAAGTTACACACGAGGCTTGACAACAAAAAGAAATAATTCCTAAAAAATGGGGGAAAGAAGGAGAACAGCAACAACAAATTAAAGTGAATATCATGATCACATGAATACTAACGACAAAAATACTCAAAATATAAAAGAGAATATTGTAGAACACTTAAGAAATTCTAAAAAAGTCAAAGAGCATCGCACGTCAAGAAAACAACCAATGAGTTCTCAAATGAAACAAAAAAGCAAAGATACAAATGAGGATATAACATCTAAAGTTGTAAAGTGAAAGATCTTTATCAAAGAATCCTTATCGCTAATTCCAAAATTAGCAATCCAATATACATGGAGATGAGAGGGGTTACATGAGAACGAAGACAAAAAACATAATAACAAGGATTCAAAGTAACAAGAGTACGAATGATGATTACACAAATTTAAAGTAACAAAAGTTCAGAATAATACCAAAAATATCAAATATACAATAGCAGATATTCAAGTGCTAGAATATCATACAAGAAAATAGGAGTACACATTATATCACAAAAAAAGGAGCAAAACTGAAAACAAAAGGAAGAAAAGAAGAAAAAGAGTCTTACCAATTAAGAAGACAGAGCGAAGTTGAATGTGAAAATATCCTCTGCCCTAAAAAAACTCCCCACTGTTGAAGAAGACAAAGGATTTGGATGATGACAGTGATAGTAGTGATGAAAAATATGTAGGAAAATGCCCTAGCAAGGATGATGATGAACACGCGCTCCCTAATCTTCCGGGTATTTCTCGATCTCTCTTTATGCCTCTCTCCAATCTCAGGTAATCAAAAATTTAAAAGCGTCAAATTAAGAGAGTAAGAGTTTATCCCCTTTACTTTTCTTTATATATATATAAAATAAAATAAAATAAATTCTTTTTAATCAATTAAATTAAGTCATCCATCTTACTTTTAAAAAATATATATACAATATTTAAAAATAAATAAATAAATAAATATAAATAAATTATAAATTTATTTATTTATTTATTTTTTCTATTCAATTATTTATTTCCTTATTAACATTCAAAATTCTTCCAAAAAGCATCCTTTTATTCAATTTTTTACGAGTACATAATAATATCATACTTGTATTTTATTATCATAATATATACAAATATATATGTCATCATAAAAAGAAATGAATAAAAGAGGGAAGATTTGATTCTTTAGAGTTATAATATGTTAAAAAAAAATATTATTTTAATATTATTTAAAAAATTAAATTAAATTATTATAATTCTATTGAGTACCAAAAATTCAATGCAGCTTGAGAGAATACTTTGTACCTTCAAAGATTGTATGGAACTTATGATTGTGTATTAAAAATATAAATTTTTTTTGTACATGAATAATTTTTAAAATGACCTAAAAATATGGTAAAAAAAAGTCAAATTTTTCCTAAAGGTATTGGGTAAAAGGATGGAATCCAAAAGAACACCTTGAGGAGTTGATTGTCTAATGGTGGAAGTGGATTGGTTGTATTTGGAGTGTAAAGAGTGTCATATAGTTAAAAGAAAACTAAACTAAATGTCCCTTTACTAATTCACATGTCATGATGAACTTTAGTTTAACTTGTGGAAATCAACTTCTTACATTTCTAGTTGAAAAGACTTAAAGTAACAGGAATACCTAAAAATATTCAAGGTAAAAGGAGTTGGTCAAATATAAGACTATAACCATTAGACAATAGATTCTCTTCTCAAAATAGTTTTACACTATAAAAGAACCTCAAACCACCTCTTAAAAGGGACTTTTTTGATTTTCTGAAGTTGAGAAGCTCAAACAATCCATCTTTTTCTCTTCTCAGATTTCTCTCATTGTTCTTCATTTTATTCATCGATTTCACAAGCAAAATTGGCCCTCGGGTGTTCTACCAGAACACTCAACAACCGTTAACTAACCCCTGTCCACTTTAACAAAGCTCTTTCATCCTCTTGTGACATTAGTGGAGGTCTAAACACTTGTTCTCCACCTCTATTTCTCATCATTAGTTCTTGCATTACTTATTTGTCATTAATAGAAGTATTTTTTCGAAGTATACTTACCCCAAATCTCTCATCTTTACCATTTTTTCACTTAATCTATTTTTCACAAAACTCACCCGAATCAATATCTTAGTAAGAACAGAAGCTACAAACATCACAGCCCCAAAGCCAATAACTATGGCAAGCAAAATAATGACAACACTAAACACATTTATCATAATGACAAATATCCCTAATAGAGTGACAAATATCCATACCAATATTTTAAATTACAACAACAATCAATAAAAAATTATTTAATTTCGTGACAACTCACAAATGAATAAAAAAATAGCTAGCGCAACAAACCCTATTCAATGCATGGCAAAACTACTCTAAGGGATAGTAGTTCTCAATATCTGACAAGAGAGTGAGCTACAGGGGAGGGTTTGCAAGAGAGAGTGAACATTGAAAAGGGATGCCTTGCTAGAGAAAATCACCGCCGAAGGAGGGTTAGAGTTTATAGCGTTGGAGACAGACAAAAAGAGCGTC
>NC_029772.3:1155361-1157436 GCF_000817695.3 Arachis duranensis
AACTCTCTCGGTAGTGTTTCGAAGAAAGAGAGGTGGAAAATCTAATTTTTTTTGGACATCTTTTGGCCACGCTTTTTTGAGGTGTCAAAAAAGTTAGAAGAAACGGGCACACTTAAAAAACGTGACGATAATAAAAACATTTTGCCATGCTTAAAAAACATGTCTGTTGTTCGATATAACCATGCTTTTGAAGCGTGACAAGAAAAAATGTGACCAAATCAGTAATTAATCACCACTCTTATAAAAGCGTGGCCGTTGTGTGGATGGCAAAAAAAAAAAGTGTGACGACAAACCTTTTTTCTTGTAGTGAGCATTTAATGTATCATTAAGCTAGGTGTAGTTTAGGTAAGTGAAAGAGTGGTAAAATTCTTTGAATTTGTGTTTGTAATCAAACTTTGATTATAATAAAAATTCTACTATAGTTTATGATGGAGATCGAACGTAAGTCTCATACTTTTAGTGGTAAAAACAGAACCAAAATGTACCGTTGTGTTACATTTTTTTGCCCTATCAAAACGAGACAAAAATTAAAACAATCTTTTACTTTGCAATTTCTATATCATCAGTTTTATAAACTATCAAAAAAGTGATTATTTAATTCAACTTCTCTTCTCAAAATTTTACAAAATTGAATAATATAGTAATTAAAAAGAAAAATATGAGGAGCCAATGAAATATTTGTACAATATACAATAGAGATTTATAGAGTATTAGAGATATAATCATTAGTGTTACTTTTTTCCGCTGAAACTTTTGGATGAGTGGTATTATGACATAATATTAAAACGCTAGATCTGAAAGGTTAAGAGTTCAATCACGGCAATAAAATGTCTTACCAAAAGTTCGTTTCATACTCTCTTGAAATATTATATTACAGTACTAATGATTTACATGTGATGTACATATTAATAGATCCATAGTAAATTATGATGTAAAAGGAAAAAATTCCATTCAAACATATATTCTGTGAATCGCTCCATCTAGTAACGCATCAATTTGACTCACCCATCCATAGCGCAGGTCATCCACTAGTTTAATAAATTTTATTGAGGTTTACATTTCTTCTCCATAAGGCAAAGGAAAGAGTTCCTTAACCATTTCTTTCAATTATCAAAATGAAATAAAAATAATAAGGAACTACCATGCCCTTGTGCATTTATTATAAGACACGCATGTAATGCATGCTTACTCCCAACTGTATATTATTGTATTCCAATAACTAGGGATGTGCATAGACCGGGTAAAATTGGGTTTGATGTGATTCAGATCCGATTCGAAATATGTACAGGACCCATTTTTTAGACCAAAACCCGATCTAAGACCCGATGAAACTTATATCCTTTCGGGCCACAACTATACCGGGTGAAAATCGGGTGAAAACCGGACCGTTAACATTATATTACCTTGATACTTTCTTGTAAGTTAGCATATAAAAATATCCAAATTTTCAAGACTTCAACCAATATTTGACATAGTAAAATTCACTTAGAAAAATATAACAAGAACCAACTCTTCTCTAAAATTAAAGCATAATCATAATCAATACTAATATTGCCTAATAACACTAAATATTTAAATCAATACAAATAACACAATATTATGCATTAGTCTAAAGTCATGCATTTTAAATATAAAACATTAATTTATAGTCTTATATATAATGACTAATAACATAAAATATTAAGGTTTACAATACTTAAATTCCATATAATAATAGCCATCATCCATCACTAATAATACAAAATATTTATTGTGTATGGTGACCGGGCTACCAGGCCAATTTCGGGCGACTCGAGCTATGGCCCGGACCCGACCCGAAATAATGACCGGGTCTATTTTTAATACTCTTACCCGATCTTAGACCCGATGAAATCACACCAAATTAACCCCTAAAATGTTCGGAACCAAGCCAAATCTTCAGACTGGGCCGGACCATGCTCACCCGTACCAATAACCAAGTGTCAACGTCAGTTTGAAATAGAACACCATTTTAATTATTTAAGTTTTCTCTCTAAATGGACAATGGGTCCACTACATGGAGAAACATAAGGATATTAGATGATGTGGTTGATCAA
>NC_029772.3:1157453-1215587 GCF_000817695.3 Arachis duranensis
ATCGAAACACAACAACATTATTGTACTCAATGACAAAACAATATTTACTACTGCTATTATATGTCATTTTTAATTTGAGGGATGGCTATTTGAGGTAACATGTGCATACAATTATAATCGAAAACGCAACCACTCTTATTTGAGAGACTTGTTATTATAATTTATTCAATCAAGATTGCGTGGAAGAAAACTGAGAGATCTTTTTATTAGATTTTATCAACTTAGACAATTATAGGGTTATGTTCTTAATCTTACACTATCATTTTGTTTTTTTTGTTAGTGTTATATTATATGTATATAATTGTCAACTTATAGTTAATAAATAGTAACGAGAATTGATTTTTTTTAATTTTTTTTATTGATATCGTAAAATATGAGTTTTTATTATATTTTTTAAGTAGAATAGAAAAAACTAAAATCATATTCAAGATTCTGTTAATTTTACAAAAAGATAACCTGTTTTTTTATGACTAAAAACAATAATTTGACGTTTAACTATTATTTCTTTAGGCAAATATGTTTTTCTGTTAAATTTGTCATTATCTCTTAATAGCAAAATTTATGTGACATGTTAGATGTTGATGTGTTGTTCAAATCATTAGATTGGGAGAAATATATAACTCTGTCACCAGAATTTTCAATTAGAACAAATAATTTCTCATAAGAAACATCATTTTTTTGAGACGAGATATTTATTTATTTCAGTCCTAACTTATTTTATTTTTTTATTATTTTTTAAATTAAATAGTCTTTATGATTTAGTGTGAAAATTAAAATTGTCCTTAATATTTTTTTGGTTTAAAATAATCTTCGTCGTTCAATTTTTTTTTGTGACTGAAATAAACTAAATAAAGAAAAACAAAACAAACAAAATAAGGAACTGCCTAAATAGAGGGACAGTCTCGTTTAAGACTACTATTAAACTCCTCCCAAGGTGAAAGAAGTTCTACATGCGAAAATTGTAACTTCATCGTCATCTTTACCATAATATTTGCCACCGTATTTGCATATCTCACAATCATCTTTTTAAAAAAAATTTAATCTTTAAATAATAGAAATACACCTCCTAACTAATATAAGTTTTTTTCTCCATAGTTAGTTTCGTTATCATTGCCATCACCATCTCAATTTTTTTTTTCTTTTAAATTCAACGACATCAAATTCTTCAAATTTCAACTACAACAACAATAAGAAAGCACTCAGATTGTTTAGAGAAAAAAAAAAGAAAAAAAAATTCCATCAATTAGGGAGAGAGAAAAGCGATATATAGAGGGTGGTCGGCGACCTGGTGCCTTCACTGCTGTTCCAGAGGACTGTGTAAAAGAGACGAGTGCCATTTGAATATGCATGTGGGAAGTAAAAAGAGGAGTGTGTAAAAGAACCCCAAGTTGGTAAAAAATAAAACACGCTTGAATAGTTGATAGTAGTTGATACTCTTTACTACAAAAATTAAATACAAAAATCAGTGAGCGACTATGAGCTGCCACAGTAGACCCTTTAGCACGCAACACCAATGCTCTTTGAAATTCTAAAATATATCTCTGAACTACCATTACAACAAACTAGTTTAATTAAGTTCTTTAAAGCCTATTTTTTTATATAATTTAGATATTTTTATTGACTTTAAAATACAGTTTAAATAGGAATTGAGTTGACTAAATCTCTTCTTAGTTATGAAAAAAAAAGAAGAGCATTTTGCTATCAAAATTGTTCTTCTTATTTCTTCGTACAGGATAATTATAAATCATCCAAATTTAATTATGGTATATATTTTTATCTAATTTCCTATTAAAACAAACTTAAATTAGAATTTATATAATAATTCAAAAACATTACCAAACTAAGAAATAAAGAGTATTAAAACTTTAAAAGCAAACAAGTAAACCTCTTTCAATACAAAAAAATCCTTATAATTAACAACAAATATTAGGACACTTGTCAAATTTCGATTTGATGGTCAATCCATGATGATCATTATAGTCATCAAACATTCACCGTCGACCATGATATCTAAATATTCAATAACTTGTATAAGAAAAAAAAAAACCTATTCCACTTAGTCAAACTCCTGACCCCAAGTTAGTAAAACAATAAAAGACACTTCAACACTCGACAATATTTATTACAAAAATTAAATAGGAAAATGAGTGAACGACTATGAGCTGCCACACACCCATTAACACGAAGAAAAAATATAAGTAACTAATAACATTTTTAAATAATGTGTGAATAATATGATTTAATAAAAATAAAAAAATAAATTTAATTAATAATATTAAAATAAAATGTATTATATTTTTATTTAATTAATGATTATTCATGTTGTTTAAGATGGTTATTGTTTATCTAACACTCTTCCTAATACGAAATGCTCTTTGAAATTCTAAAACATAAATATAGCTTTCCAATTTCCAGTTTAAAACAAGCGATAACAACCCACCACCAAACCCCACTTTTCAAAGATTACCCTCTTTTCTTTATATTCGCGCCCTTCAAATCAAGTTGAGAAACACCATCATCATCATCATCATCATGGTGAACCTTGTGGCAGCACAGAAGCCCTTAATGAATGCTCTAATGAAGATGGCAGGGATAACTCCCTATACGGTTGAGATAGAGTCAGGGACAGTGATGAGTTTCTGGGTCCCTTCAGACACCGTAAAGAAACCAAACAAAAAACACGAAAAACCCCAAATCATATCCCAACCCAAGAAGCCAACTGTGGTGCTGGTGCACGGTTTCGCTGCCGAAGGGATAGTGACGTGGCAGTTCCAGATTGGAGCTCTAACAAAGAAATACTCTGTCTACGTCCCTGACCTTCTTTTCTTCGGAGGCTCCAAAACCAACAAGACGGAGAGGTCACCCACGTTCCAAGCGCAGTGTCTGGCGGCGGCACTGAGAAAGCTTGGGGTGGAGAAGTGTGTTGTGGTTGGGTTTAGTTATGGCGGGATGGTGGCTTTTAAGATGGCCGAGATGTATCCTGAGATGGTCCAAGCACTGGTTATCTCAGGATCCATCTTGGCCATGACGGATTCCATCAGTGTTACGACGCTGCAAGAGCTCGGATTCTCTTCATCGTCCGAGCTCTTGCTGCCTACATCTGTGAAGGGCCTTAAGGCCCTTCTCTCCGTTGCTGCCCACAAGAAGCTCTGGTTCCCGGATCGTTTACACAGAGATTTTCTTGAGGTATGTATTTTTATTTTCTTTTTAATAAAATATTTTTTTGGTGATCACAATTTCTGAAAACACATGTACAACGTCTTGTTAATATAGACTTTAGTTATAATACATTTAGAGTAGTGTAATTATAGAATTTAGTTTTTTATGATCAGATCCTCTTAGGAGTTGATGACCAATAATATAATTGAATTGAAGACATTAAATATGTGATGGTAATTAATGTTTGATTTTATCTTTAATATATATTTAAGAGGAGTGCTAGGAGGCCAACAATTTTGAAGTTTTGTAACCATCAATAGGCCATCAATAGTATTTTTAATGTTGTGAGATTACATCTAATGGTGGGAAATCACTCACTTTTCTTTTGATGGTTAAATACTGGCAAAAAAACACAAAAATTGTTGGCCTCTAGACTTTTCCTATATTTAATTGTCTTTACACTGAAAATATACCAATACAAATTAAATATTTTTTAAAAACAAAATATTACATAAACAATAAAATTTATTATTTTTATTAATATTTGACTAACACATTGTTTAATTTATTGTTTCAAAGCATCATAAGACTCCTGAAAACAAAAGAAATTTGCAGTTTATGATCATTTATCATGTGAGCGCATATTGGTTACGTTACTCATTATTTAATTTTGTGTGACAAAAATACTTTAAAAATGCACTTTCAAGTCTGAGCTTGACAATAACTTATTAACTTCTTTACACGATGAATGAATGATTATCGTTTCTGATCCAGTTTCAAAACAATTAATAAGTTTATTAATAAATATTTAGAATTACTAATCTTGTTAGTACGTTCTTCTAATAAATAAATATATATCTCTAATTTTCTGTGTACGTGTCTTCGACTTAAACGAGTGAAACATTGAATATATATCATGCTTATCGATATTAGCGATTAGGTAGGTCTTGCACCTAGCGCAGTATCATGTAATTCTATGGGATTGGTAAAAGATGAATACATGATTGTGTGAAGAAATTGAATATGGAAAATATGATGAAAACAAAGTTGAAACAGACCTAAACTAGTACCCATTTTAGACACATGCATTTTAAATTTTAAGAGTACAAGAAAATTTATACATAAAAAAAGGTGGGTTTCTCAATTTAATTTAAAGGAGTCACTTTAATAAAGAGGTCTAATTTTTTTTTTAAGATACTTTTTAATAATTAAAATTTAATACATATAATTAATTAAATTATATTATTTTTGTCGAAATTAGACTAGATAAATTAATTTGACTGAAAAATAATGAATTAAATTTTGAATCGGTCTAAATTAATATTATTTTTTATAAAAGAATAACTACAATACCTCTATTATAGAAAATAACTAAAATACTCTTATTATGTATATTAATTTTGAGAATCTTAAATTTTAGCTCTTTTTTTTCTGTCGGTTTAAAATTATTTAATTTATTAATTTTTTGACTAAACTAATTTGTCCGGTCTAATTTTAATAAAAATAACACCATTTAATTGATTATATATGTTAAATTTTAATTTTAAAAAAAATATCTTTTAAAAAAATATTTTTGATATCTTTATTTAAGTGGCTTCCTTAATTTAATCGTAACAAATTTATTGAGTTAATCTATATATTTTATATATAGTTAATGTTATTGAAAGGTGCAACACAAGAATTGAATAAGATATAGGTAAATAAATGATATTTTAAGAAAATACGCTACAACTAGCTAGTGGACCATAATGCCGGCTAGAAATTAAAAATGGCAGGAGTGTTACTTATAGTTCAACTAACATTACCTAACAGCATAGGAAAGTGGTTGTATATGTATATAGGGATTTTAATTTGGTGGTTGATAAACTAATCTATTTTCATATTTGGTTCCCCAAATAGCAATATTCCTTATACTATTCAACATTTATACAACAAATTAAAAATAAGCTTTTATGTATTTATACATGTTGTTTAGTTTAGTTTTAAAACATATTTTTTATTTTAATATATATATATATATTACGATTTCTTATTCTTTTCTAACCTCAAAATAAAATTTTGTTCCCTAGACGTTTTTTTTTTGTTAAAGTCAACAATTTGTTAACCTAATTGAATTTCGACTCTCCTATATATCATCATAAAACGTTTAAATTTTATCTAAAATGCGGAATCAGCATTTACCAAAATATTCTTTTTTTTAATCTTTTAATATAAATGCTCAATTTAATCCATCAAATTTTATGCGTGAGTTAAATTGGTCTCTTAAATTATTGGGTAAAGTATGTTTTTTGTTCTCGACGTTTAGTTTTATTCAATTTTATCTTTAAGTTAAAATTATCCCCAAATGTTAATTTCATGTAAAATTTGAAGGACAAAATTAAAAACTTCAGAGTTAGTTTTAACATAAATTGAAAACGTTAAAAATAAAATTAAATGTTAAACATATTTAAAAAAAAACATAAACATTAGAGACAAAAAAATACTAATGTATATTAGTTAATTTAATAAATTGATTTGATTGAATTGAAATGTGATATAACTATATGAGGAGATGAATTTGAGTGATTATACGATGTAGAGTAAGTTTATGTGTTTAATTTGATGAATGAATGAGTATAGGTGATGTTCTCGAATAGGAAGGAGCGAGGAGAGTTACTAGAGGGCTTAGTAATTAGCAACAGAGACATCACCATCCCAAACTTTCCACAGGTACTTTAATTTACACCATAATCCTCATAACTGCAACTCATCATTCAATTCGTGTTACTAATTAACTTATAATAATTGTTCAGAGAATACATCTTCTATGGGGCGAAAAGGATCAAATTTTCAAATTAGAACTCGCGCAGAATATGAAAGAGTAAGACTACTTCTCTCTTTGTTTCATTTGATTGAGGAAATTGTTTAATTAATTTTTTTAAAAAAATTACTTAATCAATAAATTATTATATTAAAAGTAGTTTATAAATAAGTTATTTTATATTTGGGTTTTTAGTTCTAAAAATATTTATTTTATAAAAATGTGATAAAAAATAGTAGTATTATCAAAGAAGTTATTTTTTTAACTTTTCTATAAACTTCTAAATAGCTTCTTAGAAAGTTGCAATTTGGTTTTGAAAATTATACCAGACATTACAATTACTACTTTTCATAAATAAAAAACTCAAAAAAGTTACTTTTGAAACTTTCTAAACAAGCCCTAAATATTTATGATTTCTAAATTTTAAAAATGAAGAATGTTAGAAGGCTATTAAATTTTATTGATTTTAGTAATCAGTTAGCTATCAATATTAAAAGTATGGAATAAAAATTAAACTAAAAGAATTGAGTTAATGGCTAAATAATAATGACAAAAAATAATAAATTTTAATTCCCTAGTGTTTCTCTTTAAAAATATATATCATTAGTAATGAAATCAACATTTTAATTTAATAATATGTTAATTAATTCATAATTAAATATTTTAATACATAACTTCTTTATATTAATGCACAAATTAAATTTTAGAGAAAATTTCAATCTTCTCTTCTAAGAAATACTAAAATGACACTTTCTTCCTCTTTATTTGTAAAATATACATTCTTCTCTCTTGTAACTTTTAAAAAAACTTATTCTTTAATCCATTTTAATTTTTTTGTATTAACTAATGTTAATTTTATCTATTTTTTAAGAAAAAATAAATAATTTTTTACAAAAATATCTTTTAACAAAAATTTTATTTTTTATCATTAAATAATTGTTATACATATTAATAGTGATAAGATTTTTTTTATATGTATTTTATAATTTAGTTAATAAACACTACTCACTTTTTTGTATACCCTTTATTACTAAGATTACAACTGAATTTATACAGAATGGTATAATAAGATTAATTGTTAATGACATACAGGCAACTGGGAGAGAAAAGCACATTAGAAGGAATAAAGAAAGCTGGTCACTTAGTTCATCTAGAGCGCCCATGTGTTTACAATAGATGCCTCAAGAAGTTCATTGATTCCATCTTGGTCTGATTTACCCTAAGATTGAGGAGATGCTTGATAACATAAACAAATTTGTAACTGATATTAAATTATTGTATTATAATTCTCTAAATGTTCTAATGTTAGTTCATCATTCTCTTAAAATTATATTTTTTACCAAAATTTATATAAAAGAGCTTTTTATGAAAGAAAAATTTTTTAAATTACTAAAATATATCCATCAATTCAATCTATTGATATTACATTTTACTACAAATATATATATCCAAAACAAAATTGATCAAGCTAAAGTTTTATAAAATATACCCATCTATCACTCTCTTCAAATTATATTCTACATCAAAGTTCTTATTAAAAATATTTTTTATTAAAAAAATTTAAATATTTCTAATACACACCTCTCACTAAATTAAAATTTCATTTTGTTTTAAAATCAATATAATAAATAATTTTTTATTAAATGAAAAAGTTAAAATTTTTTTAAAATATGTACGTCACACTCCTGAAATTATATTTTGCTCCAAAATTAATATAAAAATAAGTTTTTATTAAGAAAAATTTAAAAATTTCTAAAACATACCAATGAATCTATGAAAATTATAATTTGATACAAATATATAAAAAAATAATTGGTCAAGTAAAAATTTATAAAGTATACCCATCACTCTTCTAAAAATTATATTTTACAACAAAATTAATATAAATATATTTTTTATTAAAGCAAAAATGTAAATATTTCTAATGTATACCCAAATGAGTTATAACTCAAATGGCATAGTCTCTCTATATTCACCTAAGAGATTACGAGTTCAAGTCTTCCTATTTTTGACAAAAATAAAATATTATAAATTTTTAAAATATCTCCATCACTTTCTTGAAATGAATTTTTCCAACAAAAATTCATATAAAAATATTTGTTTAGTAAGGCAAAAATCTAAAAAATTCTAATGCCGGCCCTTTACTCGAGTAAAATTACATTTTTCACCAAAATCAATATAATTTTTTTATTAAAAAAGTTATAAATTTCTAAAACATAACAATCACTCTACTAAAATTATATTTTGCATCAAAATTAATATAAAAAAATTTTGATTAAAAAATTATAAATTACTAAAACATATTGAAATATATGTTATTATATTTTTTCCAAGTATACCAAAAAAAAAATTGATCAAGCTAAAAATTTATAAAATTTAACGAAGTACTTTTTTGAATATTAGTAAAAGATTGATGAGTCATATGATTAGATCGTAGGAATCTCCTCACATTACACATTTAATAAGGGGTGTATCATATTTGCTTAGTATGTTAAGTATTTATTTTTGCTTTGTTACCATATTGTGATAAAGCTAAGTTAAATTAAGCTAGCATCTCAAAATCCACATGTTATGTTAAAAGTTAAAACCTCGAATTTTTTTTGGAAACAAAATAGAAAGGCTTACCACTAGCAAGTATAACGTTTTTTAGTTTTTTTTTTTTTTTTCAAAAATTTTTTTTTTTTTTTTTTTAATGTCACAAAGCATAGAAATTTTACTATTCTGTGTATAATCTCCCGTGCATACAAAATTGAAGCTTACTATACAATAAACAATTAAAACACCATGTATATGTATTTTGTAGTCATCAACATAATTATATATTAAATGATGCCTGAATTTCTTCCAATGTTTTGCCCCTGGTCTCAGGAACCCATAGTATTGCAAAAGCAAGGGTGATGGCAGAAAAGGTTGCATAAATTGTGAATGTTCCTGGTTAAAATAAGATTCTATTAAATTAAGTCAAAATAAAAAGTTGTAGCCTCTTCATTAAAAAAAAAAAAAAATTAATCCTATAAATATAACTTTTAGATTACGAAGGCAACTTAAAAAGAAATGGCCATCAATTAAAACGTGCATGATTAAAAAGTGATTTGCAAATAGTGGAAACTCAGATGCAGTTGACTTTACGTGAAGTTGATAACTGAGAGCCATTAGATGATTTGATTAAATTTTCATCTAACGGTTCTCGACTATTAACTTCACGTAAAATCGACTGCACATGAATTTTCATTTTTGTAAATAAAGACAAAATAATAAACGAAGAACAAATGTTAAAAATAAATATTATATAGTGGCCTAGGGAGGAAAGAGAGAAAATACCTGGATTACTCCATTCTAGAAGCATGTTAGCAGTCAAGGTTACTAGTGAGGCAGTGAACCAATTCATAAACGTGGCTACACTTCCAGCAAGCCCTTTAATATTATTTGGTAGTATCTGAAAAGTACTTAATTTGTTATATTACTTCTTTTTTATAATACAAACTAATGATGCATCTTCGTCGATAGGACTCAGTTTGTTTTAGCCTAGATTTGACCCTATATTTTGATCAATTTATTTTATAGATTTGTATTTCACCGAAAAACTTGATGAAATATGATGATCTTGAGGCCATTTTTTTTATTATCTACGACATCTTCCAACTAAATAGGTTAAGGGCTAATCTGCATGTTCTTCAATAGGACTCAGTTTGTTTTAGTCCAAATTTAACCTTATATTTTGATCAATTTATTTTATAGATTTATATTTTACCGAAAAACTTGATGAAATATGATGTTCTTGAGGCCATTTTTTTTTTTTATTATTTACGATATTTTCCAACTAAACAAGTTAAAGACTAATATTTTTTTTTCTCATGCATTTTTAAGCCATTTTATATATTTTGTAGATTGTCTCTAAAAAATTTAATATTACTCCGTAACAAATTCAAACTTTTTGTATCTTTCCCTCAAGCCCCATAAACTCTTCTTCAATTAGCACATATGATCTTTTTGCATTTTTCATAAAACTTTTAGATTTTTTCATATAAATTTTATCTTTAAGATTATTATAAAAAAATATAATTTTTATTTTCATATGCTCTATCTCTAAAATAAAACTTGTGATTAGATTCAAGATAGTCCTACTTTTTCATAATTGGTGAAAAGATTTCATTATAATTGATATATATCCCTTTACTTGCATATAGCCCTTGATCGCCAACCTAATCTTATATCTTGGAAATAAATATATTTCATGTTTTAACTTTTAACCTATATACCCACTTATCCTACAAAGCATTATTATATTGTCCCCTTTTGGTGACATCCCAAGCTTAATTATTGTTTGATTATCATTATACAAGGATTGCATTTTATCTTGTATTGCATCAAATTATTTTTTGTTTTAATTATTTTTTAAATCTACATAACACTCTAATTATCCCTCATCAGTTATAGTTACATATTCATTAAGTGGATACTTAGTTGAAAGTCATCCTTCTCTAATAAATCTCCCAGAATGAAAACCCAATAGATCTTTAAGTAATTCAAGAGCATCAAACTGTTCTCCATCGTGTGGATCGTCAAGAACTAAATGTTCATTTTGTTACATATAACCCTAAACTTGATTTTATGCTCTTGTAATTATTGACTCTTCTCAAGTTTGATTTATCATGTTTTGAACGGTTAAGTTTTTAAATAATTTCACATCATAACTTCTTACAAGCTTCTTTTTAATTAGATCATAAAATCTATAGTCAAACTTAACATAGGTAGGTTTACTCCATAAAAATATACTACCTATTCTTTACATTTAACTTTGATCATATATCTTTTAAAACATGAACAAATATTTAGTGTCTAAAAACTCTCAAATGATCATAGACATATTTGCCAAAATAAATATTATCTAAAATATCATTGTCCATAGCAATTAGGTTGTATATGTTTTGAGATATTGTGACTGAAAAATTGAAACCGAGTATTGTATCTAATAACCAAAGGTTAAAACTAAAATTTCAATTTTAGAACACAATTTTAATTCATTTAATATTTTAAAAAAGTGAGGACACAGAAATTAAATTTTTTGAAGATAAAAACTGAAATTTTATTAATATTTCTTTTTAAAAGAGTAAACTATCAAATTTGTATACGAAATTTTATGACTGATAAAAATACTCTTGAAAAACGTAAAAAAATAAATTAGCTCTTAAAAGATATAAAAATTTGACAAAAACATCCAAACACTAATTGATCATGTCCCTGTTAACAAAAAATTTCTTATGTGACTAACAGAATTATTGACTTGGTTAACTTCATAGTTACATGGCATTATTAATTATTTTGAATGATTGTTTCACAAAATGTTAGATCATATGCATAAGTGGTTTTCATTTGTGAAAAAAAACAGATGGTTTTTTTGGTTGTTTTTCCCAAATTAATACTATTTTTTTGCATCTTTTTATTATTTTTATTGGGCTTATTTGTGCATTTTTCGGGGTTTTAATTTTTGGGCTTTTTTGTTAGAGTAAACTATATTTACTTCAAAAATAGGCGCTATGACTTAAGATCAAATGTACTCAATCATTCTTTGTGCATACCTCAGACATTATGATCCAAGGAATTGGTCCAGTGCCTAGTGAGAAACCGATGATCATAGCCTAAACAAAAAAGTTGATAACTAAGCTAATACATGTACCAACTAAATAAATAAATTTAAGTCATAAACAAGCATCAAGAAAAATGAAAAGTAAATAAAATGATACCACAATACTAGCAATTGATAGCAGTTCCAAGGTTGTATGAAGATTTGAATCATATGATACTACTTCCTACATGGATTCAAACCAACAAAAAATTTCCATATATATTAGTTATGCATATAATGATATAAATAAAATCTTCAGATTAAAATATCTCATTTTAAAAATTTCAGGAATTAATTTGAATAATTACTTTATAAATAAAGAATTAATAAATTAAATAAATAAAAAATAATATTCTAGTAATGTCACTACTTTGAATTAAGTGAATATGTCTTTAAGAAATTTCACGTTGAATATTTTTGTTTCCAAAAAACTTTATTATATTAAGGTTTCTAAACTTTATAAAAGTAAGACATATAAATTTCTATCTTAATTAGAGATATGTTGTTTTTACTTTAATAAATAGGTATTTAAAAGTGTGACGAAATAATTTATATATTTTAATTTTATAAAGTTTAGAAACCTCAACTAATATAATAATTTATTTTTTAATTTAGGAACAAAAATATTTGACAAAAATTTTTTAAGGACCTATTTAAATATATACTCTTAAATTAATTGGAGTTTTCTTTCTTTTACTCAAAAATAAAGCAAAAATTGGATACTAATAACAAACTTAGTTGTTATAATAAATAAAGTTATCTGACTAACCTCTAAATAAAATGTTGTTGCAATAAGGAGTAGGCTAATTGTCATGATAGAGGTTGATACCTAGAGAAATAAAATCAAGGAAAATTCAACCTCAAATGTTAGATATTTCTAAAAGGATTACATTAGGGATATTAGAAAAAAAAAAAAACATATTCAATTGGTGCTTACTATCAAAAGTAATTTGCGGCCACTTCTATCCAACAACCACACTGTGATTCCAGTCATTGAAACCTTTAAAGTAACACAGTTATCAGTGAGATGAAATTTAATATTTTAATGTTTATAAAAAATGAATATATTCAGAACTATTATTTGTACACAGCTAATTTACAAGTACACTTTACATCCATTTATTTTCTCTCTTTTCAATTTGATTAAAAAAAATTTTAAAAAAATAATTGGAAAGTGAGTAATTTTTTATGAACGAATTTGACTATTTACTCTGATTAAATATATAAATATTTATGTAATTTTTTATAACTTAAACTTTTGAGACAACTAGTTCATAACAATCTATACTTAATGTAAAAGAATTTCTTTATTTATATATATAACTTTAGAATGAACAAGATAGTTTTCTAACCTGGATAGCTCCAAGACCAAATGTAGCTGCATTACTGGAAGAGATTCCTATTAAATTTAGATACAAAAGTGTATAACTTTGTAACTCAAACAAGGTTGATGATAATAAGTAATAAATAGTTTATATGGACATAATGACTCAAAAATTAATTGTTAATTAATGCAAAATAATGAAGATTTTCGAGCTTTCAAAGCTAGAGGTATAGCAAGTTTGCATGGTTTCTATTTTTTTTTCCCTGTTTTTTCCTTAGTTTGAAAAGCTGAGAAGATTATCTAAAAAAGGTCTCAATCTTTGGTATAGTTTTAAGATTGGATTTGGAACTTTCATATAATTTTATTCTACGATGCATAAATATCGACACAAATACGGAATACGATATGATACTAAATACGTGGACACATAAATTTAAATTTTTATAAGACACAGATACACAACATATATATAAAATGTAAAATATTTTTTAGATAAATTATAATGATATTTTGATATCTTATTGATATTAAAAATATACATTTATCTTTTAACTATTTTTAATGTATTTTTTATTATATAGTTTAAGATATATATTAAGAATCATAAGATTGGACACAAGGACACATGGTATTTAAGTATATCTAAAGGTATTTGAAGAATAATTTTTTATTTTTTATTAAAATATAGTTAAAGAAAACAAGCGTGTCAAACGAATGTCGAGGAGATCGTCGTATCCAAAATGTGTCCAACATACAGATACGAAAACTCATCGAACTTCGCAGATTTTATTTCTGTAGTTTGAAGGTTTATTTGTTAATTGTTATTACTTACGGAAAGAAAACTAATGCAAAATTATTTGATCACCTACCTGCCTTATTAAAGATCTCACTAGAATAGAAAAGAACTCCATTGATACCAGAAAGTTGTTGAAGGACAAGTAATCCAATTCCTATCTTCATGATGCCTACACAAGATTATTTAATAGAAATAATTAGAATTTAACTCAAACTAGTATCCAATTAAATAAATGAAAGTTGAATAAATAATGATTAGATGAATTTATTTTATTAATTAAAGGAGAAACATACCCCTAAAGGGAACCAATATCTTCTCCTCTTCAAATCTGCAAATTGTATACTATCTGATTTGTTGTTTGACATCAAAGAACCCTACATTATGAATCAAGTCCAACTAAATTAAATAATAAGACTTAGAATAATACTAATTATAACTGATTTTTATTATGTTAAACGAACTTGATTAGATTTGGTTAACAAAAAAATTTGGTTGTGTAACATTATTCAAATAGAATTAGGTAAGTGAAAAATTCTTATTTACTAAATTTAAAATTTCAGCATGTAAATCAATGTTTGATATCTTTAAATTTAAAATAGAAAACATAAACTACTATTAGCTACATAATAATCTACACGTTGATCAAATGTTTTTTCTTCTTTTTTTTTTTTGTTATGCAAAGGTGGAAATTCAAACCTAGCTAGAACTTGTTATGATTATAAAACTTGCATATATCCATAAAATGAAATACTTGTATTTCTTGGGCTTCCAATGTTATATCGGTGTTGGGTCCTCGTAAAGCTTGTAAGGAAGTTTCGAATTTTCCTATCATCCCCATTTCAGCCTAAACAAAATTAAAAATAAAATGAATCATATAAAATAGCACATTTAAAAAGCATGTTATTGATATTAAACAACTCATATGATACATACCAACCATCTTGGGGATTCTGGAATGAAAAATAGTCCTGGTATTAACATTGCACAAGGAATAACTCCTATAAAGAAACCAAAACATATTTTTTAGTATCTAATAAATTTATTTTAAGAGGAGTACTAGGAGACAGTAAGTTTTGTGATTTGTAGTTATCAATTAATCATTATTGGTGATTTTAATGGTGTGAGATTTCATCTAAATGTATGAGATTACTCATTTTGTTTTTGCTGGTTAAGTACTGGCCAGATTTTAATAAAACTGCTGGTCTCCTAGACTTTTCTTTATTGTAATTCACAGTGTGTAAAACAACAAATTTTACAGCAAACATTCTGCATTTTTTGTGACTCTTGATGGAAAATACTATCGAATCATTCAACCCAATTAGTTTAACATGATACAGAACAAATAAATAAAGTCTAATTACAAGATAGATATATCAGAAAATGATGACTCACTAATTTAGAATATTAGAAAAAATAGTGACTCATTAGTTCTAAAAGAAAAGAATATTGACAATAAAATACAGAATCAAAAATTTTTTTATCTATCTTATAATTAAACTTTATTAATTGTATATTATTCTGTATCATGTTAGACTAATTGGATTGAATGATGGATAGATATCTTTTTTTGTTTTGTTTTGTTGGACTATAAGTTTATGTAAATATATAAATAATGAATTTAATTAAGATTGTACGTGTGTTACTATATGTTGATATTCATTGTTAACTTGTTTTGATAAAACTATAATGAGAATGAAATAAGTGTGATTATATATATGCCGTATAATTGTTTGAGTTTATGTTGCAAACTCGTCATGCTTCTAAACTAATGAGAATTTTAAATGCCAGTTATGTACGAAAATATTTAGTAATTAAAAAAAAATAGATAAAAATAGTCATAATTTACACTACAGAATAATTGTCTTATTTAGTATTTATTAATTATCGTAATAATCAATAAATGTTATATAAGACAAATTTTTTTGATTTTTTTTGTTTTTCTAGCATTACTGATTATGTATATATTTAGACAAAAGTTTTCAATTGTTAAGAGAAAAACTATGAGATAGATGTAGTTAAGACTTTACCTAAAATTGCTAGCATTCTCCATTTAACAAAAAGTGCGGCCAAATAAGCCAACATGATTCCAATGGTGATTGTGAGCTAAAAAAAATAGTGAAATAACTTTACATGTTAGTTTATGTATATAGAAAATTGAAAAAACCAAATAACAGATGTAAATTAAAGATGTTAAGTAATAACAACACTAACTTGGTTCACTGATCCAAGACTACCTCTCATATCTCGAGGTGATACTTCTGCTATGTAAACGGGCACCTATATGTATATTAAGAAAATTATTATGATGAAAAAATGAAATAGAAAAAGATAATAAGGAAATGAATTAAAGAGCATTATGAGAGAATAGCAAAAGGTATATCTTATCATATTGTATGGCCACAAAAAAAGACACTTGAAAGGAAAGCTAATTAATTTGCCACCTAAGCTAATTGAATAAATCAAATTATTATTCGTGCATATAGAACTTACGTCACAATAATATTGAACATGAATTTTTATGTCCCTGACTTCAAAGTTTTAGAAAAGTCACAATTACATTGAATTTTCATATATTATTTCCCAAATTATTTTAAGCTTACATTGGTGTGATTTTAGGAATAAGAGATAATTACAATATTTCATAGCTATATATAAAATATAATTTTTATTCATTTAGTTGGTAGTTTGAGCGAAGTTGATTATAGTGTGGATTGGTTATAAAAAATTCTTAAGAGTAAAATATTATTTTTGTTTCTAATATTTGGGGTAAATTTTATTTGTGTAATATTTAAATTGTTCTATTTGTATCCCTAACTTTTATAAAAGTGATTCAATGTTATCCTGTCATGAATTATTATTCTCGCTTAGATGTATTCATTTTCAATTAAATCTCACTTTAATGTTTTCGATTTCAATATTGTACCCACTCTTTATGTTCAAGTTCAATTATGTTCCTAAAAATGTGAATTATATAAATGTTGTAGGAATTAATTTTAATTTTTGATGAGTCATTATCTAGAGTAGATCATCGGTTCTATTACAAACATTTGTATTCTAATTTCAATAAGAGATTTTCAAAATTCCAACTAAAGCTCATGATGTTTAATTGAGAACGAGGTAATATTGAATAACTTTCACAAACATTAAGAATACAAATAGAACGATTTAAATGTTAGAGACACAAATATGACTTACTCCAAACGTTATGGACAAAAATAATACTTTACTCAATTCTTAATAACATTTATAAGCAATGAGAATGAGTTCAAAATTCAAATAACTCTCATTATACATTTGGAAGGTATATTTAACGTTATTGTTTTTTCTATATATATTGAAAGGGGTTAAAGCGCAAAGAAAAAAAAAACTAGAAGGCAAAAATCAAATAGAGTAAGGTCGTTTTCTATAATGATCTTCAAACATAATCTATACTTCTATACTTCTATAATATATATAATGGAAATATAATAAAAAAGGACTGGTGTTTATTTTTTTTCCCCCTAAAATATTCTTCATTGTATATAAGGCATAAGAAATACTTTTGTGTTATTTTCAATACTTGAACCTAAAACTTCTTAGCTAAGAAATAGGTTATTTTGCCATTACAACTAATTTTTAAAGTTGTGTGGAATAACTTTAAGAAAAATAAGTGTTCCGTCACTTAAACTAGTTAGATATTGTTGATATGTATAAATGAAGTATTAGAAAGTGAAATTACCACATAAGATATTATTCCGACGCCAAACCCTGTCAACAATCTTCCTATAAATAGAAGAGATGAGTCCTACAATATATGGAGTAATAACATAAATGGTAATGTTAGATGTAAAATTTTGTAGTAGTATTCATGACAACAAACTAGACATAATTATAAGTAACAGAAATGTTTTGTAACAAAAAAAAATTAGCCAAAATTAATCGGAATTTGTTTTATTTAACATTTATTAATTATTACAACAATTAATGAATATTAAATAAAATAAATTTTAGTTTTTTTTTATTTTTCTAATATTACCGTATAAATAATTACTACATACATTGGCTACTGAAATGGTGAGCCATCCAATTATATTTGGGACCGCTGCCACTATTAGAGCCTGCAATTTAAAATGCACCAACAATAAAATTGCAATTAAATTTTCAAAACAAGTAGTTAATCTCATTTTAAACATTGAAATTAAATAATTAAAAAAAATACTAAAAGATCATCAGAATTTATTATTTTTAGTTATCAACTCAATTCATTTAGTCTAATAATTCAATAACATACTTTCGCCTATATTTTTAAACAGATAATTAACTGATGGTAAAAAATAATAAATTTTGATAATTCTCAAACATTCTTCTAATTAAAAAGTAATATTGGATGTTAGTAATCTTATAGATATTGTGTTTGTTGTTTCGAATAGAACTTTATTCTATACTTTTTTTTGAAACATTTACAAAATATGTAGTAAAGAAAAGATGTAATAGTTAAAAATATATAATTTAAAACCTTCAATATTAGTATTGACAAATGACTCCTTGAAAGTTAATTGTTCTTAAATGATAGATTCTGTTTTTACTACTTAGTTTTATTGACCTTTTTGGTATCACAAGATTTTTTGGAGACTAATTTTCGTTCAAAATAATTGTTATAAAGTAATTATCAACATAATAGTCCTTTAAGAATCAAATTGGTAATATTTTGGCTATAATATTAATAAGTATGTTCCACAAGTTAGTCATTTAAAATGGTTTTTTTATTTCTCTACTATGCACATGGTTAAAGGAAACAAATTCTATCATCCAAAATTGATTTGTACTTTCAATCCACTTTGAGGAACCTAGTGATAGTGAAAGAAGAAGAAAGCGTTTTCAACATTTGCATTCAAATATTTCATTGTTAGAAAATAGTAGTATATTGATACTATCTTAATTAAAATAGGTAAGTTGATAAAATAGAAGATTAAAATGAATGCTTAATTTACATTTGTAACAAACTAAAGAGAAAATGAAAAAAAATACCCCTTTACGGCCAAGGTATTCTGCTATGTGACCACTAGCCGTTGCTCCTATCATTGCACCAACGTTGCATAAAGATCCAAAAAGTGAAAACTGTTTCAACAATATATCCAACAAATCAGAAAATAAATGGCATGTGTACTTGCTCACCCATTTTAGATTTAAGTATTTCAAATAATTATTGAGAACTCACTCGCCCAAAATACCTTTGAAATTGAGAGGTCAAGATCTCGAATCATATCAGATTGTGTAGGAGACGAATACCCTATCTGTCAATAATGTAATAGAAAAGAAGTACAATTTTAATCATTATAAATAAATAAAAAGAAAAATTCATGTGCAAGATGAAAACGAATGTGAAAAAAAAAATGGTCTGTGCAAGGATTTAAATTTCTGGCCAGGTCACTCTTCACGATTCGGCCACAACATTGTGATCTTGCCGGGTGCACTAAAATAATCATCTGAGATCTTAATTATACTAATTATATTTTTTATGTCGACAAAAAATTATCAATTGACTCATCACATTGATAGAGACTAATGTGGTGTAATTTTACTAAACTTTTGGATATAACTGGCGCAGTAAATTTGGTAACTATTTTAAAACATGCACCCAATTTTAAAAGTTATTTAGGCCTTAATTTGATACTTTTCTAAATCACTTAATTTGAACTAAACTTTAATATTACAAAAAATAGTATATACTCAAATATATATAGGTCCTTAAAAAATTTTAGGCTTTTCGTTTCTAAGAAAAATTTATTATTACATTAAGGTCAATAAATTTTATAAAAATAAGATATATAAGTCTCTATCTTAGTTAAATTTATTGTTTTTACTTGGACATTAAGTTGAAGAACCTATTTAATATATACTCTTAAAAAAATTTAAAAAATTACACAAGAAAGAGCACAATGCATATTGTGGGAGAAAATTCCTAGAAAGAGTAAAGATTTGTAAGGTAATAAAGTAAATAAAATTACCATTAAAATTATAACTTCTATCATGGGTAAGTATCACAATTTTAATTTAAGAATGATTATACTCTTATTTGTTTGGATTTAGAAGAGTTGATCTCATATTGTGACTAATATAATTGTAGAGAGTGAAAGTATCACCGTGAAACCAAATTGAATAGGACCCAAACAAACGACCAAGACACACAATATAACAAACATGGAGGAGCCATTATTGGCGTTGACGAGTGGCTGCCTAAGGTTTCTAGCATCCTCGGAATCCTCCGCATGAGCCATTAATTATGTTGAAGGTTACTCTAATCTGTTCTCTTAGTTTGAGAAATGCATGTCAAGAAGGTTAAGAATATGAGAAGCTAACAACATACAAGATCCGTATTGCTTCTTAGCTTGTCCGGTTCAATTGGGTATGCGAAAAATGTGATACATGTATTTCTTTTTGTGATTCTAAATAGATACATGTGTAGTGTCACCACAATCGTTAGTACTGTTAGTGTTAGATAATAATTTTTTTGACTTAAAATGAATATTTTTTCAGCATAAATTTATATCTTCACACCATAATTGTTTATTACGATGCAAATGAAGCTGGATGCATATTCTTGTGGATGAGATTAATTAAAATTTTATAATTAAATATGCATGACAGTGCTATATTGAATGGGAAGTGAGAAGAGTTGTCCTTAATTTATTATTAAAAAGGAATTTGTTGACGAGATTTTGTTAAGACTAGATTTTAACTCGCGCATTGTGGCTAATTTTGTTGAATATTACAATCGGAATGGTGTAATACATTGGTATTATACTAATTTAGTGTAATACTCTGATATGGGGTTTTTAATGTCATAAAAAATATCGTGACTTATGATTTTAGAAAGAGACAAAAAAAATTATGAAAATGAGATTAACGATTTTAAGTAAGATAATTTTTTTTTTCAAAATTTCTACAACCATAAAATCGTTACTCTCATTTTTTAAGTTGATTCTAGCCATTGATGATTGATCCAAAACTTTTTAATTATTCTTCCTCTTCACTAAAATCGTTGGTAACGATTTTTAACAAATCGACACTAACGATTTCTTTGAAACCAATTATGAGTCTCATAGTTAGGTATTACACACCCAAAATTTCATTTATACGTATTACACAACTGTAATTAGCATATCAAAAATAATTAGCGGCGCATTGTCCGAAAGTAAAATTAATTAAATTATTTAATAAAAAAAATTTAAAAATCAAGTTGAGATAGCACTTGGTGGCTAATTGAACCAGTGGATTCTCCTTTGCCAAGTTAGGATAGTACTTGGTGGTAGCTAGGTTTGGGTATAAGCTTAGAATTTGATACTAGATGAATTAGGATTGTAATTCATTAATATTGGTGTATGTAATCTGGTTGATTATAGTGAAAATTTCACCATGGTTGTGGTGGAGACTAGATGTAAGTTTTATGGCACTAGAAAACCGAATCAGGATACATGCTGGCTTCATTCTCTTCTTCCCTTTTTTGTTTCTTTCTGGTTTTAGAGACAAATAGAAAAAAATCTCCTGCATAATCAGGTTTCGCAAAAAACAGAGCAAAAGAAGTTCACTTCTAAATTCAACTTGATTTAATCCCCTTCTCAAGTTCTAGCAGTTCCATCAATTGGTATCAAGAGCAATGTCTCAATGAGTCAAGCTTCACAACTTAGAGTAAAGATCCACGGCCAATAATATGGGTGCTAATATCATGACGTACACACTCACTGAAGGGCAGTCTAACAATAGACCTTCCTACTTCAACGACATCAACTACTCATACTGAAAAGAGAGAATGAGAATCCTCGTGCAATTAATCAACTAAAACATATGGAAGATTATTGTCAATGGACTTGGCATTCCAACAAAGCAAAATGCTTACCGAGATATAGTGCCAAAGGAAGACAACGAGTGGATAGAGGAAGATCTTGAGGAGTCTTACTAAGAAGTGGGAAGTAAAAAGCACAACCATCTCTAAAAGAAATGATTTGATAAAAATCATCTATGATGAGTTAGGAGGCAAGCTACTGACCTATAAAACTACTCACATGTCTCAAGACAGAAATGACAAAAAGAAAAATGTAGCATTGAAATAAAAAATGATAGCCAAAGAAGAGAAATTTGATGACAGCATCTCAGATGAAGAAATGGTGTTCTTTGCAAGAAAAATGAGAAGATTAATGAGATTCAAAAACAAATGCAAAGGAACTACTTCATCCAAAGATTTCAAGAATGATCAATCCAAGTTTACTTGTTATCACTGCAAGAAATCAGGTCACTTCAAGTCCGACTGTCCTCAATTGAAGAAAGATGAAAAATCAAAGAAGGACAAAAAAAGGTGCCGGTGGCAACATAGGAAGACTTTAAAAATGACACTGATTTTGAAAATGAAGATTCTTATCAAAAGGCTCAAATGTGTTTGATGGCTGATCACACGGACATAGATGAGGTAGATCTTTTTTATTTATCTATTGATGAATTGCACTATATTATTATCAAAGATTTTACTGTGAACTCAAAAAATCTTTTTGATAATATGTTAAGTGAAAAAAAAATGAGGTATTGAAAGTTGAAAATAATTTTTTATTAGAAAAGGTAAAGGTAACCGAAACTTGTGATGAGGAATCTTTGAAAGAAGAAAATAATGCTTTAAGAGCTGAATTAAACAAATTCAAACTCAAGCATTCAGTTTTAGCCTCTACTAATTTAATTGCTAAAAATAAAAGGCTAAATGAAAAATTAAGAATCTTATTGGAGACCTAGCAAAATTTGTTCGAAATTCACAAAATCTTAACAAATTACTTGCTTGTCAAAGATCCAATTTTAAAAAATTTGGACTTGGATTCAAAGAAAAAAGTAATTCTGTTTTCAAACAAACTTTTAAAAAATCTGAAGTTTCCTCTTTCAAGAATCTTAAGCCCAAAATTTTTAGCAAGCCTCAAAATTCATCAAATAGGAACCATTACTATAAATGCAATAGAAATGGTCATATTTTTTAACAATGCTTTATTTTTCTAAAATCTTTTAGTGATGATAACAAATTGTATAAAGTTGTTCATGATTATAATGTTCTTGAACAATAAAAAATTTCACATAAGAAAATCCAAATAGATTTGGATACTTAAGGTTAGTTGAAGAATATGCAGGTTTGTCTTACATCCAAGAAGAAAAAGGACATGTGATATCTTGATAGTGAATGTTCAAGTCATATGACCGGAAATGCTACATTTTTCATCAAATTCAACAAGTATGATGGAGGATTTGTCACTTTTGAAGATAATGGTAAAGATAAAATAATTGTCATTGATAAGGTTGGCAAAGATTTTTTTATTTGTACAAGTAGTGTCTTTCTTGTAGACAGATTAAGGTATAATCTATTGAGCATAAGTCAATTATGTGACATTGGATATACAGTAACCTTTAGAAAATTAGATTGTAGAGTCATAAATAAAAAAATAGCTGTTTTGTTTATTGTAAAAAAAAATGTGACAATGTCTATGATTTTACTCTAGATGATCTTAAGGTTCAAAATATAACTTGTTTTTTTCAATGGAATCTGAAAAATGGATATGGCATAAGAGATTAGGATATGCTAGCATGTTGCAAATCTCTAAACTTATTAAAAGAGGTTTAATAGGAGGTATTCCTAACATTAAGTTTGATAAAGACATCACTTGTGATGCTTGTCAAATGAGTAACAAAAAAAAAAAACACTTCTTTCAAATCCAAGGAAGATATTTCTACTAAGAAACCATTGAAATTGTTATATCTTGACTTATTTGGACCAACTAGAACTCAAAGTCTTGGAGAAAAAAGTTATGGAATGGTTATTGTGGATGACTACACTAAATTTAGTTAGGTGTTCTTATTAGCTCATAAGCATGAAGTATTTTTTTTTTTAAAAAATTCAACAAGAAGATTCAAAATGAAAAAGAATCTAAAAATTGTCTCAATTCAAAGTGATCATTGTTAAAAATTTCAAAATCAATATTTTAAATCTTTTTGTAATGAACATGGCATATCACATAATTTCTCATGTTCTAGAACACCACAATAAAATGATGTTGTGGAAAGGAAAAATATAATTTTATAACCTTTGTTAAAACTCAATTTCAAACCCAAGTTAAGACCATTTGCTCGGATAATGGTCCTGAGTTTAAAATCACTTCTTTTTACAATTCACGTGGCATCATTCATCAAATTTTTTGTGTTGAAATGCCCTAATAAAATAGTATTATTGAAAAAAAGCATCAACACATACTAAATATTGCAAGAACCTTGTTTTCTCAATCTAGTTTATCAAAGTATTTTTGAAATTATGGCATTGGTAAAACTGTACATTTAATAAACAGATTACCAAGTCCAATTTTAAAAAATAAACTCCATTTGCTGTTTTATTTAACAAAAATGCTAGCATAAATTATTTTAAAATTTTTTATTGTCTGACTTATGCATCCACTATTTCACAAAAAAAAATTGACTTAAGGACACAAAAAAGTGTATTTTTTGGTCATCAAACCAACACTAAAGGGTATGTTTTATTTGATCTTTACACTAGGAAAACATATTTGTCCAGAAATGTAGAATTTTATGAACATTGTTTTTTTATATAAATCCACTTAGACATTTCCTAAAGAAAATCAATCTGAATTTGCTCCCATGCATAACTTACTTATCATTTTAATGACATTGATCCTTTTATTGATAATTCATTGAATTTGCAATATCATTCATCCCCATCATATTTTTATACATCACATCCGCCACAATTACATGACTTAAGGTCTCAACATATACATTATGAGTTTACAAATGCATCTCATAATACACCAGTTTTACATACACCAACTTTTCATCCTCATGTATTTCAACCTAATTCATTCCATTATGTTCAGGGTCCTAGAAAATTCACCCGCATTAGAAAGCCACCTAATTACCTACAAGACTATCATTGCATGTTGGTTAACACAGGTTGCTCTAATGTTCAATCATGTTCAAGGAAATATAGACTACCTCAAATGGTGGATTATGGGTGGCTATCCCTATCCATAGAGTTTTTTCCCTTGCTATAATTACTAGAGTTGATTCGAAGACTTATGAACAAGCTGTTGTGCATGAGTGTTGGAAAAATACAATTAGTGCGGAACTACTCGCTCTTGAAAAGATCAAAATTTGGACAATTACTTCTTTGTTTCTAGAAAAACGTGCCATTGGTTGCAAGTGGATCTTCAAGGTTAAATTCAATACCGATGGAAGTGTTGAAAGGCATAAAGCTCGGCTTGTGGCTCGAGGTTTTAGTCAACAAGCTGGCTATAATTACTTTAATACATTTAGTCTGGTTGTAAAACTTACTACATTGAATACCACTTTTTTGCATGGTGAGTACAAGAAGTGTACATGCTTCCTCCACAAGGCCTTGTTGTCCCAAATAGTACAGTTTATCGGCTTGACAAGTCTTTGTATGATCTCAAACAGGCTAGTTGGCAATGAAATTTGCGTCTCAGTGGTTTTCTTCAGCAACATGGCTTCATCAAATCAAGCCATGATCATTCTTTCTTCACCAAACACACTAATAATGGCCTAGCTATAATTTTTGTATATATGGATGATTTAGTTTTATTTGGAGACAATTTGGTTGAAATTGAGGCTATCAAGAAAGCATTGGATGCTGAGTTTAGCATAAAAAATTTGAAAAAGCTAAAATTTTTTCTTGGTATAGAAGTGGCACGTAATTTCCAAGGCATTGGCTTATATCAACGTAAGTACACACTTGACTTACTTGAAGAGTATGGGATGTTAGAGACGAAACCAGCCAGCGTTCCTATGCTTTATAATGGTAAAATTCCTAAAGACAATGGCACGAGACTTGAGGACCTGACATGTTTTCAAAAGTTACTTGGAAGTTTACTATATTTGATTAATACACAGTCAGATATTGCATTTGTTGTGGGAAAGCTTAGTCAATTTCTTGATTGTTCTACTTATGAACACTACAAGGCTATTCTAATCCTTTGTTACATCAAGCAAGCTCCTGCGAAAGGGTTGTTTTTCTCATGCCAAAATGTTCTTCGCCTCTCTAGTTTTGTTGATTCGGATTGGACAACCTGTGCTGATTCTAGGAAATCACTGTCATGTTATTATTTTTTTTCTTGGGATCTTCTCTCGTTTCTTGGAAGAGTAAGAAGCAGACGACTGTGGCTTGTTCTTCTTCAAAAGCAGAGTATCGAGCCATGGCTCAAGCAACAAAAGAGGTTCAATGGTTATTGTATTTGCTGCATGATTATCAACTTCCTCATCTGTGGCCTATTAATTTTTATTGTGATAATCAATCAGCCATATACATTGCTGCCAATCCAGTGTTTTATGAGCGCACCAAGCATATTGAAGTGGACTGTTACCTTATAAGAGAAAAGGCGCAAGTTGGCATATTGAAATTGCTGCCCATTAACTCAGCTAATCAAACAGCTGATCTTCTCACCACAATCTTGGCATCCGGTCCTTTTCAAGCACTCACTTTCAAGCTAGGTATGTGGATTTGCAGACCCCACTTGAGGGAGGATCTGAACAGATTTTAAATGTAGCTATGGTCAACTATAGTTTAAGGGAGGATAATGAAGATGATAGTGTTTTCATCTCTGGACAGGTTTCAAATGCTTCCAACTTGAGGAAAAATCTGAACAGGATTCAAGTGCTTTCAACTTGAGGGAGAATGATGGAGATGAAAATGCCTTCAGTTATGATGGCAAATTAAAACTGCTTGTATAACAAATTTGTAAAACAGTTGTATAATATATTTGATAAATAATACTACTACTATTATTTTATTTAGCTCTTGCATCCAAACAAACTCATAAATTTACTATTACAAGGAAAAACCGCATAAATTTCATTGCATTTCAACTTTTTTTTCTCTTTGCTCTTTTTCTTTTCTCTAATCCGAACCATCAGCACTTTTTTTTCCTTACCAATACTAAAATCCATCAAAACTAGTAACCTAATGGGATCACAAGAGAAAGAACACTACATATCGCTCGCAAAGTCTTGATCTCGTAGTCATCTTCTGTGCATCATCCGAGTTCAAAATTTGGCTGATATTAAGTAGTGGATAGAATTATTAATATTGTATGGGTGAGTATGGTGTGAGAGCGTATAATGCCTGGGATTGAAAGCTGTCAAATCTATCCGATCTTAAAAAAAAGAAAACACAACATATCATGAGGACCTAACTACCCTACATAACCTAAGTCCCCAACACTTGGCACCCAAACTGGCCTCTCATTACAAACATGACATCCCTTAGGAAGGCCAATAAGAACCTACTCACTCGTGGCACCTTCATTAGATATGATTGTTTGCTTTCGGACAAGCACCTTGACGACCATCGTTATGTGGAAGGACTTCAAGTTATAGTGTATGTGTAAAAGCAGCTAGTACACTTATTTCACAAAAGAGACAAATGGATGAGCAAATCTTTCCCTTTGAAACAACTAACATAATACATGACGATGATTCCACAGGGCTACAGAAATACATTATGCTCAACAAAATATAATTTTCAATGAATACACACTACCGCCCCATGTTCTCTCCACAGTACACATCTATCTAAAGGAAGACTGAATTTCTTCTAATGTTCTTCCCTTGGTCTCGGGTACCCACAATGCCGTAAAGAAAACGGTGAAGGCAGTTACCACCATGTAAATTGCGAATGTTCCTGTAAAAAGTCAACAGTCAGCAAGCAAGACATGGGAGAGTAGACATTAAACATGGAAACATGCACACGTGTGAGCGTAACACACCTCCGCTACTCCAACTCAAAAGCAAGTTCGCCGTCATTGTGATCCCCCATGCAGTCAACCAGTTTGTCATGGTGGCTACACTACCAGCAAGGCTCTTTATATTCACTGGAAGTATCTGAAAAACAAGAAACAGATTATGCATTGACTGCAGGTCAGCGACCATTAATTCCATGTCAAGAAGTAGGAATACTTTCAAGTATTTTTAATTTTTGGAGCCTACTCTTGTACAGAAAAAAAATGTGTAGCGAATACAGAGAGGATAAGAATGAATGACAAGTTATGCGAGTCGCACCACTTTTTGTTTAAATAAAGTATGGTCTCACCACCAAATATGCCTACTCTCAGTATCCTATGTATTGGCCTTAATTTTTTGGTCTATATCACACACATGCACCCCAGGATAGAGTGTGAGGGATTTATGTGGTATCAAACCCGTGACCTTGTAGAGTACTTTTTGTTTTGAGTAATTAAAGTAAATACCTCTGACATTATAAGCCATGGGATTGGTCCCAGCCCTAGGGAGAACCCAATTACCATAACCTACAAAGAAGCAGTTGCTCAAAGTGTTGAATGCTAAATTTCATAGATCACGGAAATAAATAAATAAATAACTTGTTCAGCCAACAAGATCCAATATCGTACCACAAGTCCAACAACAGAAACAGTTGCCAAAATGTTTTGCAGATGAGAATCTGCAGATACAACTCCCTGGTATCATTGAAATATACCAGTTAGAAGCATAGCTAAGGCATGGAAATTGAATCAAGCTGTTAATTACCATTACCTACCTCCAGATAGAACGCTACAGAAACAACGAGAAGACTAACTGTCATTAGAGATGACGATATCTGCAGAAGAGAAGACCAATCTCAATATTATAGAACTCCATATACATTATTTAGTAAGATAAGTCTTACAGAAAATCAATTTTGCTTAATACTCACAATTAGAAGTAGTCTTCTTCCACTTTTGTCCACCAGCCATGTAGTGATTCCAGTTGCTATGACCTGGAAAAGAAAAGATGATTATGAGAACGGAACTCTATATTATATTAGCATGAAATCCGTTATGTACTCGATGCTTTATTGTCCAAACCTGAATAGCTCCAAGTCCAACTGTAGCAGCACTGCTGGATTGAATTCCTGTTACAATACTGAGGTCAAATACCAACACAAGTGCTACCTTGATAAATCCAAAGCTTGTTTAGGACCTCAAAATAATTACTATTACCATGTGCGGAAATGCAAACTAATGAAAAATATATAATTACTGTAAATTATAGAACAGGACAACTACCTTCATATTCCTTTTCATTTAATGACTATTATCACAATCAAAAAAGCTCACATGATTATGAAATATAATACAAATAACTGGAGATTACTGCCTTGTAGGGGTACCATTTCCATCCTATATCTACCATCTCAAATCTCAATCCATTCAAACCATAGCTCAGAGTTTAGAATGGGATTAGAGTTTAGAATTGGAATCGCAATTGGTGACCCCCACAATAACATCTTGTTTTTTATCTCAAATTAAGCATTGGATTAGAGTTTAGAATTGGCATTGGGCTCTTCAATTCCAACTTTCATGTTTCCAGTTTCGTATAGGGTTGTAATTATGATTCCATAGTCCACATATCAATTTTATGCAAACGATGAGTTTCCTCAATTCTTAAAGACAACATAAGAATTACCAATTCCAAGACTTATGAAATGTCTCTCGCCTTATTGTACTTGGTGTTTGAACTTAACAATAATGTCTACTTTAGTAATTAAATGCAACACTCATTAATTAAAGTTAAATATTCTCTTTCTTGATATTAAATTAGTAATAATATAGTTACATATTTTATTTTTGATAATTATTAATAACTAAATATTCTTTCTTAAAAAATCATTTTACAAATACCTATTTATAGGATTTAGCTAAAGAGTGCGCTAAAGACATTGATCAAGAGTACGAAAGAGAAAAATTTACATTTTTATTCCATCAAAAAATTTTATTTGTAGTATATCCTTAGGAAAACTCTTATTTATAATAAAATAATTTGTAGTGATAAGTATGTTTTTTATGTTTTATTTGTCTCAATTTCATTCATAACATTTCAAATATATTTCAATTTTGATCCTAGTATTGTCACGTTAACATCTCCACATGGATGAAGATTAAAACTTATTTGAAATATCCGTGATAAAACTTATTCAAATCTTCGTTATTCTCTCTTTCCTAAACTCCGACCAGCATCACCCTGCCCCCAAATAATAATAATAATAATAATGATGATGAAAGTTAACTTAACAATTGATAAGTTACCTGCATTCTGAAAGATGATCGTTGCATAAAACAAAACTCCATTGATACCGCTCAATTGCTGAAGTGCAAGTAATCCAATTCCAATCTGGAGTTGCCAGGTTAGCAAAAGTTTGCAGGTGAGTTTTCATATAAATAACAAAGGAAATGCTAGTTATGATACAGTGTATAAGCTTGAAACTAGAAAGAGATAAAAGTGTACCGTTAAAGGGAACCAATATCTTTTCCTCTTGAGATCTGCAAACCGTATTGTTACTCTTTTTCCTGATGATGCCACAGATCTCTATAGAAAGCATATTGATAATCAGTTTATGGTTGTTAACACATGTTATTAAACTATTCTATAACAGAACTTTGATGCTTATTCTCATGCAAGTGACTTGGTTAGCAAAAGTCACAAAACAACATGAGTGAAATACCTTAATTTCTTGTACTTCAAGAGATATATCAGTATCAAATCCTCGAAGTACTTGCAAAGAAGTTTCAAACTCATCTGTCATCCCCATCTTGGCCTATACTTCCCCAAGTCCAACCAACAAAGGAAGGATAATTGAAAGAAAGGGAGAAACGAAGAGAGAAAATCAGCAAATAGCAGAATGTCTTACAAACATTTTACTTAAGATATGAGCATATTAACGAAGTTGAAGGTTCAAGATATCTTGTAAACATATGATCATACCAACCATCGGGGAGATTCTGGTATGAAAAATAATCCGGGAATTAATACTGTACAAGGCAAAATTCCTGAAATAGGATAGAACAAGGTATATTGTTATTATATCAGTTGCAGAAACTATGTAATGGTTTGATCTGCAGACTAATATTTCAAACCAAGTCCTAAGTATGTATTGTTCTGTCAATTGTTTGATGTTAAGCAGGAAAGTTACTCAAAATCGTGATTATAATATTGTCATTAGAGCATTCTGTTTTATGAGCCTTAAGTTTGATGTGTATGATTAGGCCATCGCATGGATGCTCTTTCAAATGTTCAGAACCTCTTGCTTAACTTCAATATGAAATAACTTTCCACTTTTTAAGAGCAGCTATAGGTAAAATACACACATTTTTTTAGTACAGATAGACATAATATTCTATTGTCATACAAATTTGACCTATGTACGCACAAACACCAAACATGTTCCTTGTGTTCCTTTCAGTAAAACTTAAATGTGATACGTAGTTAACTAAGGTTATTAAGAGTTCCATATCTCCATCGACAAACATCGAATCAATAAATAATTAGGATTTTACCTAAAATTGCAAGCACTCTCCAGTTGACAAAAAGGCCAAGCAGATATGCCAGCATTATTCCAATCGTAACAGATAGCTATGCCAAAAAATATATTACATGAATGAGAAATCTTAATTTCAAATACAATGAAAAGGAAACAAAGTATGTATGTAGCTTTGTTTTGATTTCCTAATCACTACTACTTTTTACCAATTCTTGAGAAGAAATTGGAGATTAGAAAAAATTGTGGCACTATTATAAACTAAAATTAGGAAATTAAAGCAGAAACCAAAAGTGAGTGTAGGCTTAGTACCTGGTTAACTGATCCAAGGCTGCCTCGCATGTTTTGAGGTGCTATCTCAGCTATATAAACAGGCACCTAAATAGTATCAGATAGACTAGGTTAACTCTGTAAGTCCAACCCAACAAATGAGTGACATAAGGGAGAAACTAATTTTACCACATAAGATATAATCCCAACGCCAAAACCTTCCAATAATCTCCCCATAAATAAAAACGAGGAATCCTATTGGAAGCAACAAAATAGAAATACAATGCATCAGGCAACAAATGGGTTACAAATAACAGATGAGGAAGTGTGAATATTAGTACTCAAAAGGCAACATACTAGTACTTGATAGCACCTACTTTGGCAAAAGAAATGGCGAGCCACCCGATTATATTCGGTATTGCAGCAATCATCAATGACTGAAACATCATTCAAAACATGCAAAAACCATCACCACTCCGATCACATTCATAGTTATTCCTTCAAAGCAGCTCAGATTAGACCAAAAAGGAAAGGGCGAAAAAGGGCAAACTAATATTTGGCATCCAAAAGATTCTAATTCCCACAAAATAGCTAGATAAATGAGGCAAAGGTAATCCTGCCTGTGGCCCCATTGGTAAAGCTTATCAAACTTTTATGATTTTTAAGGGGTCATGGGTACCTTTATTTCATTCTGAGGATATTTTGTTGAAACTAAAATCTTGTGGGCATCAAAATGGTGGTTTAAAATTTACCCAATCGTATAGCCACATTTGTTTTTTTGAATAATCATTCACAGAATCTATGTAAAAAATAGTTATTTTTGTTCAACTGGCGTTACCTATGCATGCATAAAATTATTTTTAAATTGAGAGAGAATCAAAATTAAATTCTAAAAGTAATTACCCCTTTGCGACCAATATACTCTGCTATCTGACCACTTGCAATAGCTCCAACCATGGCACCCACGTTGGACAGAGATCCAAACACTGAGAACTGCACCCAAAAGATCCAACGTAAACTCCAAGAAAAAGAGTAACTCAACCAAATCCAACCATAAATAAATAAAAAATAAAAAACTAAACCTCGGAAAGTGAGAGCTTTAGATCTTTGATTATGGCTTCCTGCGTTGGCGAAGAATACCCACACTATGCCCAATAAAGAAACAAACCCAATTCATCAAAATAACGATAATCAAGATAATAAACGAGCGTTGGGTAAAGATCGAAACAAAGAGAACGGAGGCAAACCGTGAAACCGAATTGGATGGGACCCAAGGCGGCGACGAGAACGCAGAAAAGGACCGAAACGGCACCGTCGCGCATGACCTGTGCAGATGAGCCCATGGTGCTGGACGTCCTTGAACCCATCTTGTACCAGCTCCCCGTGTGGAGGAACGGTTTCTGAAGGTCCCTCCCAACCGCTTCCTCATCCCTGAAACTCATCTTTTCGCTGCTGGTTCAGAACAGAACCCCCTCCTCTTCCTCTTGCGTTCTACGTGTTCGTGAAAATGTCACACAGAAAAGAGATGTCAGTCTTGACTGGTAGCAGCTCACTGCTGAGCTGTGATTAATTGACAAGTCAGAAATTGTTGTTGTTGTTCGTCAGATTTGAACAAGAGGACAAGATGTTTCAAGTGAATTTTGTCTGCTTTGGGAATCGAAGCTAGGAATTTGTTGGGAAAATATAAAATGTTTGGATTGGTTTAGATTTTGCGTTGTTGATGTGGTGAGGGAGTGAAGTGCGTGCACTACTCATTCAATCATGCTTATCTCACTCTCAAGTGGTGGATTATTATTATTATAATTATTGTTGTTAGTTATTTTGTGTGGGGGTCTGAATCTCAATTCTGAAGCTTCAATAATTGTCGCGTGTTTGATGCTACATTTGGTAATCAAACCTGAAAGCCTCACGAGGGATATGGCACCTGTTCTGCTATTCGCACGCATCAAGGGAAATAATGTAATAATAATGCATTAATAGATTAAGTTACGTGATTAATTAACTGGTGGATGTCACGTCCAATTATGGACCATTGTTTTCACTTATTTCTCAATTATTTTTAATTATTATAACACTCTTCAGTTTCGGTCATGAATTTTATATTCTCACACGTAAATATAGGATTAACATATTTCAATATTAAGAACTAGTAATCAGGGGGCGGAGCTAGACTCCTTAGGGATAATAATTACTATTAATAATAAATGACCATTTATGCTTATAAAAGATGAAAACAATGACATATATATTCACCGTTAGATTGAAATTAAACTTGTATCCTGTAACATGTTTTCTGTGTGAGAAAAGTACTCTACGTAGCATTTCAACTCTCTAAAGATAGAGTATTTTTGTCATATAGAAGACATCTTGTACCGGTTTAAATTTAATTTTGATTTAATATGGAATATATATGTCAGTGTTTTCATCTTTTATGAATACAAATGGTCATTTATTCTTATTATTAATATAATATAAACAATAATATACGGTTATTAAAACAAAATTAACAATATATAAAAATAGATTTAATTTTAATATAATATCAATATAAAATAATTTTACACATATATTCAACTAAATAGCATTATATCAATAAAAATAGTTACTTTTTATATTTATTATTTATATAATCATTAAAAAAACGAATATAAGTGAATGACGGTATAAAATGTTTTATGCTGTAAATATATTAAAATTAAATTCATAAAAATAAAATAAATATTTAGTTATCAAAATATCTAACTAAGCATAATAAATGCATTTAATTTTGTAAAAATTTTATAACAACTAACTTCAAATATTTTTGGTGACTAACTAACTTCAAATATTAACATTGTAGTTTGTAATATAGCATTTAATTTTTTTTTTTTGGCAAGATAAATAATTTGCATTAAGACATATCATAGCCTATGAAAGTAAAAGAGAAAAAATTATAAGGACTCATGGCAAAACTTGAATGATTTTTAAAGACTTTACAATTGGTTTTGTCGAAAATGTGATCCACACGTTTTTAGTAACTCAAGGTCATTAATTATAGAATCTAACTAAAAATAGCAGCAAACTCTTTCTCAGTATAAATAACTAAGTTATCTGCAAGGAACTCACTTTATTTTATTGTTTTGTTTTGATCATTTTTATTATGAGAAAGCTCTTGTTGTTATTGTTGTTGTTGATATTAAAAGAATCAAAATAGGTAATTGTTATGGTATCTAAAAATATTTATCTAATTTACTAAAAAAAATTAAAAATTAATATTTACTTTTAAAAGTATAAAAATAAATAATTATTAAATATTCAAATTTATTATAGACACCATAAAATTCATAATCAAAATAATGTATATCTATCTGTCAACTAAGTGATAAGATTTTTATTTTCATGTTTCTTTTAATATCATCTATAACTCAAAAATGTTGCAACATCTTTGACAAAATTTGGCACATCAATCTCATAATCTTGTAGTTAGAACTTCAAAAGAAGTAATTCATGTTCAAGAAAAGAAAAATTTATAAGGACTCATGACAAAATTTAAATGATTTTTAAAAATTATAACTTACAATTAATTTTGCTGAAATTGTGATCGGCACTTCTTTAATGATTCAAGATCCTAAAATTGTGATCGGCACTTCTTTGAGGATTTAAGATAATTTATTATAAAATCTGACTAAAAATAGCGGCAATTTTTTTTGTTCTTAACATTAATAACCAAGTTGGTTGTATCTTTGGTGGCTACAATTTTAATGGCTAGCTGTAACTATTGTTACGTTGACCAACGAATGAAAAGCTGACATGTGGACGTGCGTTGGTGTCTTTAAGCGCATAATTAACAGACTAACAATGATAACATTTTATTGAAATTGTTTAACATTACAAATCAAATTGCACCATCAATTATCATTAACTGCCAAAAAAGTAACTTTGATGTGTCAAAATGAGATGTCATTGAATTCAAAACTTCTTAAAATCATTGTTGTATGTGATGCTTAAAAAGGAATATTAGCCATTTCCACAATTTCCATCAGATGTAAGATCAAAATAAATTCAAATCAGAATAATACTTTACTAACACTATAAACAATGTCTTTTTATAAATAAGTTGCTCCATCTCCAATAATATTTTAAGAATAGTACTTACAACAAAAAACATTTTTATCAAGCTGCAATTAGAGTTATTAAAATAATAGCTCCATCTAATATATGCAACTCTTTACAAAATGTCCATTTACTTTGCTCTTTTACTTGTCTCAAGTTCATAAAAAACAATCATGTTTATAATTTCAATTGCTTGAGTATTTTATAATTGATCATTACTCTTACAAAAAAAGTGCAAATAATATTGACCAAATCAGTCAATTATGTAAAAATTTATAAATTTAAAGTACTTGTTTTGAAGCTACAACCAGTCCTAATTGCCATAATTTTTTTAAAGTTATTGATTTTTATTTTTTTGCATATACACTTAGTTAAAAATTCAGATACAGTCAACTTTATGTAAAATTGATAGTTAAAAGCCATTAAATAAAATTAGTTAAATTAATCAAATTATTTAAATTTTTTAATTATTAACTTTACATAAAATTGATTGTACATGTACACTTAATACATAATAGGGTCCTAAAGGATTTGGATTCTCTAAATTTTTAATTTTACTTTAGAAGGTAAAATATGATCTATCACCATTTATTTCATAAGTGGAACAAAAAAAAATATAAAAAAAAATATTCGATGGTGAAAAATCCCACTTTATCCAAAATTACTAAGGCTATCTAAAATTTAGAGTATCCAAATTCGGTCCTAAAATATCCAACACTACAGCGATGCCCTAATTACTAAGGCTATCTTTTAGCTTGGTCATAAGTGGCTGATGTTTTGTCTTTAGCGGTCATAACGGTTTCTCCGATAGCATTGGAGGCTTTGTTTGCTTGCTTCTTAGTTGCTGCGTACGCACCAGAGGCTTTATCTTTTCCGTATTCCACAGCGCCTGCGGTTTTGTCTTTTCCATATGCCACTGCGCCTGCGGCTTTATCTTTTCCATATGCCGCTGCGCCTTTTACTTTCTTTGACGCACTTGATGCCGTTTCTGAAGCGTACTGGGATGCATCTACACAACACACACTCATCAATTTTTCCATAAATAATACTGAACTTCTAATTAGGGCTTTGATGTTTTATATATAATAATTAATTCTTGGCATAATTTCTTGTTTGATCTTAAAGACACTCACCCGATGCTGCAGATTTAACTTTTTCCGTGGCATTGGAGGCTGCTTCTTTAGCTTCAATCTTTGAGTTCTGTGCTATTTTGGCTTTTTCACTGCTTAACCTTTTCTGCACTTGATCATCATGTATGTTCTGCTGTTTTTGTGCCTCATTACTCTTCATTCTCAAACCACTGCCCCAAAAGTTGTAAATAATTCAACAATATAATGATACAAATTAGAAAATTTTCAGGTATAGTAGGAATACCGATATTTCAGTAATTTTAGTCGTTGATTATAATTGAGATCATCGACTAAAATTGTTGGAATATTAGTATTTTTAAAAAATTAATTTTGATATAATAACAGTGTAAAATAATTTTAGATGTGCATTTAATTATATACTCGAACCCGCAACTTTTAAATGGATATGGAGAGACTGTGCCATTTGAGTTATAACTCGTTGTTAAATTAATATCATACACTGGCGTTGATAATTGAGATTATGACATCATAATTTCTTTGGCATGTGCTAGCTTATAACGTTTTCAACGAAAAACAATCTAACAGAAAGACTTGTATGCATGTTTTACTTTTTAGAAAAACAATATCCACTGAATCTTATTTTTCAATATAGTTTTGAACTCTTATAAATAAAAATAATGTATGCTTGGAACTGCTCTTGAAACAAATGTAGTTGTACCTTTTGATTTTGTCATAAGCCCAAGTAGCAGCCGATTCAGTCTTTTCCTTGGCCTTTTCGGCGGCGGCGGCGGCACTATCCTTGGCTTCCACGGCGGTTTCTTTGGTACCTTCAGCCACTTTCTCACCCCATGGTCTACACATGCCCACACACATTGCTAGAAACAACACCAACACGAAAAGCTTTGTGGTTGCGGCTGCCATCTTTAACTTCTCTTTACTATTTATATATATTCCTTGCTGTTTTGTTTGAAATGAAAATAATTCGTCTTAGAGGTATATATATATATGCACACATTAATTAGCTCCGGGAGAAAACATTGTGACTATAAATGGACGGTGTTTTGTGAATATAGAGTGTTTTAAGGAAGATAAGGCTTCAAGGTTTGGCCATGTGTTTGGATAGACATGAAATATAGCGAATCATGTGCATGAAGAGTTGAAGACCAATGTTGATTCATGTGTGGGATACCTAGCCATCCTACGCAAATATGGTGATGCATGCAAGACCCTTTAGTATATAGAGAATTTTCTCATCAATTTGTGGAGAGAAATTCTCACCCTATTTTATATATATATATATATATATATTTTGAAAACTCTAAATTCATATTGTAGTTATTTTCTATAAAAATAATATTAATTTAGACCAGTTCAAGATTTGATTTGCTATTTTTTCAGTTAAATTAATTTTTTTAGTCTAATTTTGATAAAAATAACACAATTTAATCGATTATATATATTATATTTTAAGTATTAAAAAACATCTTTAAAAAGACGTTTGAGACGTCTTTATTTGAGTGGCTCCCTTTTTATCATGTAGTTTGTATTTTGCGAGAATTCTGATCAATTTTAAAAATATTTCCAACATCAATAAAAGAAAAAGCTTTAAGTTAAGAAATATAATAATTGAGAGATATATTATATGTAATAGTTTTATATTTTAATTTTTATTTCCTTGACATAGGAACATTAAATATCCATTCTTTGAGATGGGAATATAAATTTCATATTTAATTTGTAGGAATAAATTCTTCATGGGAATAACTTAAAAAATTTCTTATAATAAACACACAATGCAAGTAATAAGTAATTAATTATAATTAATCTTAAGTACCGTCAAAATAAACATCTGTGAATATCAAAATTAGTTTTTACAAACTAAGGAGCCAAATTATAATTTATCAAAAAAATTACATTCTTATTTTAGGTAAAGATACTAGAAATATTCAAGATAAATTCTTAATTTCTTTTACTGTATTCTTTTTCTTAAAATACAATAAACCTTAAAGAGGTCTCAAAAAAATTTGATACAAGATACTTTAGTTTCAAACAAAATTTTATTCACTAAAAATCTTTGAGAATTATTTTGGTTGGACACATTGAATCCTTTGTAGCTTTCAAACAAGTTTTTAACAATGCATGTTGGAAAAATAAATTCCTAATAAGTTTATTATAAGACAACCAAATTCTAAAAAATAATACTTTTAAGACAAATTAACCCCTTTTTAAAATGACGTAAAAACTAATCTGTTCAATGTGAGTATTGTTTAAAGACTTATAAAAAGGTAAAAATTTATTAGAGATCAAACGTTTGATATATAATTTATATTAGTGGAGACCAATTTTGATTTTTATTCTTCAAAATATATCAACTTTATTTAAGTATATGCCAATTATATTTTTATTTTTTTATTTTTTGTAATATGCCAATTTTAAGAGTGTTCTACTCATCCTCTCAAATGGTCCTATATTTCTAAGACATTTAACAAAATAAGTGATTTAAAATTACTTTTAAAAATACAAAATACAACACAAAACAAACTAATTGAAGGAGAAATGAGTTGTATTATCCAATGAGAAGGGGATTGAAGGAAATAATAACCAGCATAAAAATCTGTTGGCTAGTGATTGAAGGGGGCAACATAATACAAAAACAATATTGATTAAGAAATGAAAAATGCAGTTGAGAGAAATGACTGCATACATGTTTAAAAATGTGTGACTATTACTAACTATATGCAAAACCGGTGATAAAAATTTCAATTCTTTCTCTCATTTTTATCCCTCCTATCCCCTGACCAGCTTTTACTATATACAACAAATGTAATGACACTGAGAACCTTGAACCTCAGCTTGGTCAAGATTGATTAACTTCGTGAATTTCTTTTCACATGTTCAAACTGTCTGGAGGGATGCTTCTTCAGGATAGAGAGTCGACAACCAATCTAGTAAGGCCTTGTTCACGAGCTCCGGAATCTCGTCATGTGGGCAGTGCCCAGCCTGCAAGTTTACGAGAGTTGTTTTCGGATAGAACTCTTTGATTCGGTTAGCTTTGGCGGGACCAACCCATGGATCAAGATCACCCCAGAGCAGAAGTAAGGGGCAAGAGAGTTCGCTCAAGACAGCATCTAGTGTATACTTGCTCTGATTCGTCATGAAGCGTGTCATTAACCTGTAGATAACAATTGATTTGAATTAATACGCGGATGACCGAATCGGATGGTGCAGTAAATACGAATACAATAACAAAGTATCGTCCCACTAAGTGAGATCAGCTAAATGGATCAAACAACACCATTGCGCCTTGTTGTTAATCATGCTTTACCTTGGCACATTCATGCTTAGATCTCTTTTGATCAACACATTATGGGAAGAGACAAATAAAGAGGAATAACTAGGAGAATAAACTAACTATCATAACTCCATCTAGAGACTGATTTATTTGGTTTAGTCACCAAAAATTCCTTTCTTCTGCAATGTTGTATAGCTTTTGTACAAAATCTACATTGGAGGTACTTGATGTCTAATTTTTTTTTTTCTCTTCAATTTTACCCTCTTAACTTTCCCACTAACAAACTATCTATGCGGACTTTTTTTTCTCTTCAGCTTTACCCTTAAAAAAAAAAAAACTGTTTTCAGTGATCTCATTATTTTTCTATTCTATAACCATTATGCAAACCAAAAAGATAGAGCCTGGTGTCTATGGTTATAGTGGCTATCATGGCTATACAACTTTAGCATTGCTTAGAAAGTGTTGCTAAAATTAAAATCAGTAAATCACACTTTTTTTTTTTTACATATTCCTAACACTTTTTACATTTGTTTTTCAAATGGAAAGTGTTGTTTTAATTTTAATAACATTTTTTAAGCGTTGCTAAAGTTGTATAGCTACCATAGCCACTATAACTTTAAGTACGATAGCATTCACCAATAATAAAAACATTACAAAAGTATATTTATTTTATATATTAATAATTAAGATATAAATAACTACTTAATAAGCACTATTAAGATGTTAAACCAATACTAATATACATGTTACACCTCAGAGACAGCTTGTTCTTACCATATATACCAAGATGTAAATTAAACTTAAAATTTCATAACAAAGAAAGATTGAATAAATTGCAAATATCATGTACCTATAATAAACTTCTCCTGCATTGGGATCTGCAGCTGGTCTTGTAATAGATTCCACTAGATAGTCGTCAACATTTGAAGAATTTACATAAACCTGCATTGACAAACCATTCTCTCAAAAACAATATTGTAACCTCCTAATATGAATTATGTCTGCATTCAGACTATTAAAATCTTAATCTCTTTTAATAGTTTCATCAATTGTTTCAATGTTTTCAGTTAGTGGTTATTTATTGGGTTAGAGAACTCCAGTTCATAAACGTACACTTTTCAAGACTGACACAATTCGAGCAGGTTGCTTTGCCTGCCAGAAAAGAAATCCAAGAACTACTCGCTGGAAAGCCTCCTTCAAGGGTTTTAAGACGAACTTTGCTAGAGGTGTTTCTTTAGAACTTTCACTTTGCTTATTTCCGTCCCCGAATTGTCCGGCAGAGTTTAGTAGAACAACTCCACTGACAAGCTCCTGTAACGCAGCTGCTGAAACCAAAGCAGTGAATCCTCCAAGGCTGAAAATTTTATCAAAGTTGAAATAAGAATTACAGTACATTCTATTTTTAGTAAGTATGAAGAAAAATTATATTGCCTCGATAAACAAAATTTATAATGAGCTACAACATAACATATTAACATGTAAATTAAGATGCTGGACAGCTCATCAAATAATTTGACAATTCAGAAGGAAAAGAATGTTAAATGTAGGAGCAGCTTAATTTGATAACATAGTACTTGACAACTAAGTTTTTAATGATAATCATGCAAATTTGTTTTTCATTAATGACATGCACTATCCGTGTTGAAGAGGGAAAAAAAACTCAATTTTTGAGGGCATCTCTCAAAGTGAGGTACCTAGTACATGATTAACAAAATGTCTTCTTAAAATTAGACGTAATCCACCAAAAGAAAATAGATATAGGTATTATAGTCATTTACCTATTTCCAACTAAAACGGATGGTTCTTTAACTATTTCCTTCACGAAGTCTACCACTTGATCCCTCCATACCATAGCATCATACTCGATAAGTGCTTTGTCACTCCAGCCAAATCCAAGCAAGTCTAAGGCGTAAACCTTGTGTCTTTTCGCCAATTCTGGTATGTTGTACCTAAAGAAATGTTGAAAGCAAATATATGATTATCTACATAAGAAACAAAATTATTATTTACACACGCAATCAAATGTATACTTTAGTCACCTCTTAAATCCAATGGTTGAGAAAGTGCACAAATAATATGAGTAAAGTTCACAATTTAATCTATCGATGAAAAAGATGGTGCCTAAATAACCGATGTGCAAATAAGGAGAATTTTGTTTTCATTTGACTTGGAGCCACTGCAACAAAAAATGTAACCTAACCTACAATGCATACTCACAAGGACAAAAAAGATCACTAAGGCTTCTATATAAAAATAAGGTTTAATTACTCCGTTGGACCCTATAGTTTTACCAAATTTTCAATTAGGTCCCTATACTATTTTTTCTTTCAATTGGATCCTTACACTGCTTTTAATTTTATAATTAGGTTCTTCTTAGTGTAAAAAATGTTAGAATTAAGTAATTAACTAAATATTTCTTCGCAAATTGAAGCTATTCATAATTAAAAACCTAACTAGATCTTTGACTGTCTGTATTTTGGGAAAAATATTCTAGTAACATGAAAAGAACTTACTTACAAAATTAAAAGTATTGTAGGGATCCAATTGAAAAGAAAAAAAGTATAGGAACCTAATTAAAAATTTGGTGAAACTATAGGGACTAACAAAGTAATTAAACCTAAAACAAAGCATTAAAGTGATGGCATCAATAAGTTGGCAGTATCAGAAATCGTATATGTGAATACTTTACCAACACAAGGAGACTAACTTTTGGCAAGTACAATTTAAGCAAAGAACAAGGAAGCAAGAAAGTAGTAAAATGGATGGGTGAACCACCAAAGAAAGAAACATCCCAACCAATTAGAAACTAGGGACTGAAATAAAAGTTACTGCACCACTAGGTTAGGAGGTTTGTAACTAACTCTGCCGACAAAGCAGAGTAATGGAATGAAGAGGAATGTGTTACATGGAGAGATGAATGGGTATTGAGGGAGGTGGGAGACGCTGCGAGGGGACTATTTCAGACTTGTTGGGAATCAGACTTGGGACTTGGGAGAGAATCAACCCTCTCGAAAAGCTTGGTACTATCACTGTTTTGTTTTTTATTTCAGAAAAAATACCAAACACCCGAGAGAAGGGAAAACATGATACCAACGTGTCACTTCATACGACATGGACACATCAAATTTTTAAAATGACAAGACATGACAGAATATACTTGTGTGTAGTTTCCATTTCCATACCATAGTAGATCATTATCAAACTATCAGTATTTACTACTATCAATATTAACAAGACATTTGCATTTAGCTTGTGTTGTACGAGTGTCTTTTTAGATACACAAACACCTCACTTAGCTAATGTATACATGCTTCATAGACTATTCCCGCCTCAATTTCTGCTATGGTTTTAAGGACTTCTTATCTTCACTAGATAACAGCTCTCACACAATGCATTATGCCATTTGCAAGGGCCTACTTGATTAGCTTTTATTATTATTATTTTAAGAAAACCCTGTAAATAAAGGGATAAAAATAAAATAAAGACCTCCAATGAAATGCAGAAGCCCCAAAACCATGGATTAGGACAATAGGAGAGCCTTCCCCTTGCACTACGTAGTGTATCTTATGACCCCTCCAAGTCCAATAATTGTACCCTTCAGGTTTGTACGGCAATCTTCCAACACCTGACTCAAAATTCCTGTCTCAAAAATACATTCAAGAGAAACTAGCACAACCAAGAATTAACTATCTTAGCCGAAGTACAAATAAAGGACAAATAGGCCACTGATCATTTTTCTGGCAAGGACCCAAAATTGCATATAGCTCTTTCACAATTGAAAACATGTCTCTCCTTGCGAATGGTCAAGGAACTACTTGCCCTTTCTTTGCTGAATTATGTAATGAATACAATCAGGCTATGTTGAGTACAATTGGGCCAATAGAAATAGGTTTGAATATTAAATACAACTAGAAGTAATATAAACAGGAGTATCAGAAATTGTAATAGGGGAGTGAATATGCAAATTGTGAAATGTCTTAAGACATTTATTTCTCTTTGATTTTCTCTTTTCTATCCCTAATCCTCAAATTGTTTTCTGGAAGTACTGGCTACTAAGTACTAACCTTGAGATGGCTGTGCTTCTGCAGTCAAAGTGGAAGCCATGGATGAAACACCGGAAGCCACAATCCCTTTCAGCGCAAAACTCCTCCTGCTCATTTCACATTTGCTTCCTTCAAATATAAAAAAGAAAACACGCATCCCACAAAATCAGCAACTAATTTTGCTACAAAATAATAAGAACGCAGGCATTAAAGAGATTGAGACTCACGGTGATAGTAAGGGAACGGAGCAAGGAGAGTAGTGTTAGTGAGGTGTAATCGGAGAGAAGGGGAAAGAAGGGATATAGAAGAAGCCATTTAAACGGAGCAGTACACAGAGGTTCGAGAAAAATCGAGAGCCTTAAGGAGTTTGAAGAAAATAGATAGAATAAAATGAACGACGACGTTTGCATGTTTGTGGTGGGTATCTGTTTGAGTGTTGTGGCGGACTCCGAGCCAGAGACTCCAAAGACTAGCATCATTTCCCCTTCTCATTTCGTGTGTTTCGACGGAGAAGGAAAAAGAATAAAGACAAATCATAAATTACAAGAAGCCTCAAGCTAGTAAAAATAAGGGTGAAAACTCAACTACAAGCAACTTTACATGTATTTAATAGTTGATAGTTGAAAGTAGTTAAATAATTTAAATAATTTGACTAAATTTTTAACTAATAATTTTTAATTATCAAATTTATATGAAATTGATTGTATTTAAATTTTTAAATTTTTTTAAAAATTTTTAATTATTTTATTTATTTTTGTCATTTAATATTTTTATATATTTATTTTTAGTTTATTTAAAAAAATATATGATAAAAATTTGACAACATAATTGAAAGAAAAAAAATTAAAGAATCTATTCCCCTAACATCTCGTAATTTATTTCAAAAATTTATTCAATACTTTTTTATAGTCACATTTTTTATTCTACTAGATATTTTCACTTAAAATACAAATACTATATTTTAAATACAAACAAATATTCTACATCTAGCTAGAGAAAGACATAATAAATCACTTAAAATATAACTACATATATTTTAAATACAAACAGATATTCTACATCTACAAAAAAGACATAATAAAACTGAGATATAACTGTGTTTGATTTACGTTTTTATTTTTAATATATATTTTTTTAAATAAAAATGATAAAATTTATTTTTTATTTTTTATTTTTACTTCTTGTTTTTACTTTTTTATAAAATTTAAAAAATAAATAATCTAATAAAAAAATAAAAAATAAAAACATACACTAAAACATCCTAAATTTCGCACCATACTAAGGCATTTTTTTTTTTGGACAAGAAAATTTGAAAGTATTTAGAATTAACAAGCTGGAAGAGTCTTCCCCTTCAGGCATTAATAACTCCAGAATAAGTTGAATTAAAAAAAATAATAAAACTCCAGAATAAGTTGAAACCTAACGTTGAGACCCGGATTCGAACTTCTAAATAGTTTCCGATGCGAATTGAAAAATGAAAATCATATGTAACATATAGATGAGTAATTCAAAGGATCAAAAGAAAGATAAAAGAACTTATTAGATATTTTTTTTTATTGCAATTTTCAGGATTTAAACCCGTGACCTTTGAAATGGGGAGAGAAAGATATACTATGTAAGTTAAAGTTTATTGGCCATGTATCCCCTTATCTTGCACTATATTGAACCTTTTTGGTTAATGCATTCAAAAGGTAAAGAAAAAAACAAGGGCAAAGATTAAGTGGAGAAATGATTTTTTTTTTTTATTAAACACATATACCAATTTTACAAAAATAAAAAGGCAAAGATAAAATGGAGAAATGAATTTTTTTTTGAATATATATATGGTAACTTCACGATACGTGTCATTAACTATAAACCGTTTTTTATTAAATAATGTTGTAAATTAGTTTAAAGAAGAGATAAATATTTTGAATTTTTATTTATTATTTGTAATAAAAAAAACTAATGTGAAATTATTTTTTATGACAAATAAATCATAAATAGAAATTGGAATAAATTATCCACTCGAGATGATTTTACATTATAAGTTTCACCATTTTTTTTTTTTTGTGACAGAAAAGATCAAAAGACAAAAAAATAAAACACAAGTCAAGCTAAACTAGCTAGAACCGATAGCATCCTACACTAGGATTTGCTCCAAGTGTACACCAAGCTTGATCCAGAAAATATGAGCTGAATCACTTCTTGCTCCAGATTTAGTCAACCAATCAGCAACATCGTTAGCAAATCAGAAACAATTAAGTCCACAAACTTATCTAAAAGACACCATTGATCATAAACACAAGGATTAATCCAAAGTACCACAGCACTACACACAAAAAAAACCCTCTTTCAAACTATTGAACACTTTGATCACACTTTTCCAAACATAAAAAGCCCAACGGGTTAGACTACGGTGCTGAAGCAAATTTTTTTCAGCACTTGCTGAAAGGAAGTTATCTCGACACGTGTTATAGTTGTTGGTGCAGTAGTAGACATAGACCGGAAAATAGCAGTGGTGGCAGGAATTTGAATGGATTAATTATGGTATGGAATCCCGTAATATGAAAGCATTAAGAAGTTATTATTTGTTAATGTGACACATGTTTTTGTTGGTTTTTGTTGTTATTGGGTATGGGTTGGGAATACAAAGTTTGGTCAGAAAATAATTATGGGCCACATAATATGATAAGAATAAAAATAGAAACAAAAACAAAAATCGAAGAATAATTGTAATAATAAATTAATAATAAATTCAAAATAAAATAGTTAGGGTAGTATGTAAGAACAAGCTATTTATCTCTTTTGGTCAATTGGGCCTTCGATTTTGTGTGTGTAAAAGCTATTGAGTTTATTTTTTAGTGTGTCAGAAAAATGTTTAATAATAAAATAAAGGTATTAAAAAAATAAAAAATTTTAGAAGTTATAATTTATATATATTTTTATTTTTTACTTAAAAATAATATTTTTAACATAATAAATAAATAAATAATATTTTTATGTTATTGTACCTAAATATAATTATTAGATAAAAAAATATTTTTACATGAGATAACCAAATATAAAATTACTTTTACTCTTTAATAAAATCTTTTTAAAAAAATTAATTAACTTCTGTCCTAAAGACACATTTTAAAATATAATAATAGAAATTTTTTAATACTTTTAATATATGTAATGTATTGAAAACGTAAAAAAATAATTTTTATATTAACTTTTATAAAACATTTTTTTATAGTATGCTTATTAGAGTACAAGTTAGCAAAACTCTTTAAAAAAATATCGTTTGAAAACAAAATATATCATAAAAACTCATTCAAACAAGTTTTTCATTTACTTGAACAAAACATTTTCAACCAAAAATTTAATATTTTATTTAAATAAAAAAGCTACAAATTTATTACCGAACTGAAAATTAAATAATATGCCATTTAAATTATTAAACAAATACTTTAATGCAAATATCAAAATTTAAAATTTGATAACTTGAATTATATCTATTTAAATAAATTCATACAAAATTTATTTTCAAAAAATTTTTAATTTAAACATAATTTTTTAATTTAACATAGACTTTCAACAGTTATATTTAAACTCAAAATACTACTATTTAAAAATTTTAATTTATTTAATTTAAAATTAAAATTTATTAAACTTGAAAAATTAAATATCTAAATAAATATTCTTTTTTCAGAAAAATAAAAGTTATTAATTTCCTTTAATGCATAGAACAAAATTTTAAAACAAAATAACATGGGTTTTGAACACTATAGAACAGTAAGGAGCACCTTTTTCCTTTGTACCCTAAATCTTTAACTTCGGACATGTCTTCTCTTTTTTTTTTAAATATTATAACTATTATTATTGTTATTATCTATTTTCTTGGGTTTTATATTTTAATTGTTTATTATTACCGTAACAGTATTTTCACTATCCAATTTCATTTGTATGCCCAAAAAAATTTTTCATGGTCCAAAACGTTAAACAAAAAACGGATTTCAATGTCAAATATTATGTTCACGCTTTTTTGGCTTCAATAAGGTAACCTCCAATACTTGCTGGGTCCTCAAAAATAGGCCCCATTATTTAACTCCCATCGTTTACATGACATTATTATCATTTAACTAAATTTTGGGCAAACATCATCAACTGATCACCATCAGCTTTGGCGCAGCAAATGTCGGCACTTTGGAGGCAACAAAAGCACGTGTCCTCCACTTCAAAGTGCCACATACTTTCAGCACCAGAAGAAAAAAAACCTTTTCAGCACCCTAGCAACGGCCAAAGCGCAACATCTACAAAACCTTTACCAACATCAACAAAACCTTTCCCAACGAACAAATACTTTAGTTAAGAATTAGGCCTAATTTCTCTTTGCAGTGAAAAAATTGCCAAACAAACTTTTCCCAAAAAACAATGTTAACACACCTAGAGTCTCTCACCCTTAGGCCTCCGTGTTTTCTCAGAGCCACAACTTAGTCCAATTCACAAGGGTTAGTTCCCACGTCATCGAATCAATTTTTTTCACAAACATAAGACGGAAAGAAGGCTACTTGCATATTATACAATGAAATGGAAGTCAACACCGACTTAACCAAACATAACCTTGCATTGTTAAGCATCCTACCTTTCCAGCTAACTAACCTCCCTTGAACCTTGTCAATAACCTCCTGCCCCGTCCTTTTCGCCATTCTATCATGGCCAATGTTTTGGATAATTGGAAACATATATTTGTAATGAGTTGTTTTTTGTTTGATGTGTAATCTCTAAATAAAAAGTTCCAGGGATTTTAATTTCAATTTCTTTTTCCTTTAATTTTAACAAGACGATAAACCATATATCATAAATAAAAGTACAATCTCACCTACAATTCCCACTGGCAGCGTACGAATTAAGAAGCTACAAAATGGAAATAAGAGAAAGGAAAAACATTGTACAGCTACAAACGAGAAACATGTATTCATATGATTTTCATTTGTGCTTATGGAGGTCACAATAGAGGGAAGACGAAGATCAAGGCTTCCATAACTTCATTGTGCAGTCTTCACTATAAGTTGCAACAAGATTCCTATGGGGATGATGGGTGACGCCTATAACTTCCTTCTCATGGACCTATCATTAACCAGAGAGAATATCATTAACCGTGAATATGTTGTATATCAAGAGATAAACATAAGTTGTGTTAGTGGTGGAGAAAACACAACATATAGAATAAGTACCTTGAATATCATTTGGATTGGTTATTTTAATGGAAAAAGTACCATATTATTATTAAAAAAAAAGTATTCTATAAAATTCTAAAGAATAAAGATATTTGTATACAATTTTAAAAAAAAAAGTTTTTATTTTATCGAGTGCTTGGATTGGCTCGACTCCAAGATACAGCTGGAAGATACAAGTATAAAAAATATGCTAGCTTATAGATCAACTAACACAATGGTACCTTATATAAACAATATCACAATGTTATATTGTTTCTGGAAAATGAAATTAATTTGAGAGAAATTTATAAATCTAATGTCAGGCTATCTCAAGCAACATACCTTCATCAGATGCTCTAATTTGCCAGATTGGTGACTGAAGCAGTACATATTCCTGCATTTAATTTTCAAATCTCCCAAAGAATTAACATAACAATTTGGAAGTAAAACTAAGGAGGATTAATTCAAATAAAAATTTAATTACAAATTGGAAAATCTCGTGAAAATCATTTTCTGAAGTTTATTAAGGATTAAGCTAAGCTCTTTATTTTCAAAAACCGAAAATATAGCAAGCACAAAAGTCTGAGTAATAAGGCTAAGGCATGGTATAACATCTTTGTCTTCCATCTTGCATGAAGAGACAATATTATAGAAAAAAATAAGAAGTATAAATCTATATACCTGTCTTCACCGACGCAATAAATCCATTCTCCTTTAGGTGAAACACAAGCAGCAATGAAGTCGCCACCCTCTCTTTTACCAGATGAGAAGCTCTTAACAACCTAACACGTTTGACAAAGAAAAACACGCTTAGAATATAGAACCAGAAATGTTCACAGAATAGGACCACTTATATCAGATAGCATTCACAGAAATGTTCTAACATACTTGGGCACCAACTTGCCTAAAATCCAGTAGTTAACACGCGCTCTCTTATCATAGTTTGAAGAATAATGATTCAATTTCATAACTCATGCAGTATGGGAATCTCATTTTTTATCTTAATAGCACCTACTACAAGTACATATGTATTATTGTTGATTTTCAACAAAAATCAAAATCCACTTCAACCATTCAATTGTACAGTTAGATTTTCTAATCCCATCACAACATCACAATTTATGACAATATGCTTTTATATCCCATTGAGAATTGAATAAAACCACAATCACAATGCCTGCAACATCCATTACATGCATTTTAGTCTCAATCTTTAAATATTGTAAACATGTAATATAGTGTCATCTTCAACAACATACAATAATAACTGAATCTTAAAAATACATATCATTTAGAAAATAAAACAAAACAAAGCTTCAAAATTCAATTACCTTGGTAAAAAAAATTAAGTTACAATTTCCAAAACTTGCAGCATTATTATATTTAAATTACATGAAAACTGAATTTCATTAGTATAGAAAAGGAGAGGGAGAAAAGAAATATGGTGATAATCTATCAACAAGATGATGAATAAAATGGTTGCACAATTGCACCATCAAACTGTTACAAGGAAAACTACATAAATGTAGTAGATTGATATATTTATACTAGAAAGTATAAGAAACCTTTATCACTCCAAACCTATGAGTTTCATACTATGACATTTAGAACCAATCCTAAACTAAAGCTGGTTGGTCAATCCCAAGCCCCGATAAAGAGGATTGTGGTTGGCCATCAACAGCTAACATTAAAAATTTGTCAAATCTTTATGACATGGATCATGGACAGGATGGTGATTTTAGGTTATTGCCAAGAAATGTATTGGAACACTCAGTACATTGTCAAATATTAATAGCTTAAACATGGATATTATAGAGCACTATCCATGACCCCATATGATATGACAATGCTTAGTTGTTATTAGAACTAATAAAAAGTGGAGAGGTAAGACATCATATGAAGCAAGTACCTTCTGACTCCAATATAGTAATGTAATGACTATTAATTCTTAAATATGAAAAATTTCAAAATAATTAAAAGGCAGAGAAACAAATACAACAAGACTATAGAGAATTTGTGTATCTCAGTAAATTCCCCAATTTCACCCCATGTATATGCAGAAATAGATATTTTCAACAGAAACCTGAACATTAAGGAAAATACTTTTGCAGCCACATTAATCTTCATAGCAATATCCCCCTAAATCAAGTATAAAAAATGACAAGTCATCCACTATATAATATTTACCTGTCCTTGTAGTGTCATGATGTATATTGATGATGTTTTATTACAAACAATAATGTGGTCAGTAGTCTTGGGGAAAATATGAACAGAGTTGACAGAAGCATCACCTCCCTAAAAATTCAAAAGAACCAAAAATTAGGCAGAACAACAAATTTAGAGAGATGCGATAGTAGATTGAAGTTTCTATGCAGTAATAATGGAAAGTTATTAAATACACACTCTTAAAGGAGGTGGCGGCTTAAAAGTTTGTATGCAGTCTGTTGTCTTCACATCCCAGACCTACAATTAGTAGAGGGAAAAGAATTATTATGAATATCCAAGAATTATTATGCGACACATATATGTTGCTGAATAACTGACCTTCACTGTACAATCACTAGATGCAGTAATGATACGACTACCATCAGTTGTGAAAATTGCATCGTTCACATAAGATGTATGCCCACGGAATTCTTTCAACATCTTTCCAGATTTGAGACCATGGATTCTATATTACATCACGAGAAACAATTGCATTAGCAATTACTAACATTTTATTAAAGAAATTATAATAAAATATCAAATAGCTCTAGAGTCAGATTATAATAAGTTGTGTAAAATATAAATAGTTGCACCCAATTTAGCAAATTTTACTAGCAATCCCTGCAGTGTAAATAATAGTACCATCTAAAGCTCTTACTCCCTAATAAGCATTTCCCTTCCTTACCAAGTCCCTAACATATTCCATGAAGGCTCTAGGCTCATAAATGGTTATTGAAATATGGACATCAAACAAGTTAATTGAGAAAAAACCTTGCTGTGCTGTCAAATGATGTACTCAATAATTGGCTTCCATCACGAGAGAAGGAAAGGCTTGTCACACCTTGGGAATGTGCACGTTCAAGACGCCGCAAGCATTGACCAGTCCTTATACGCCAGACCTGAAATGAACGACCAATTATACAGATTAAAGTTCCACTTATTAACAGATCAGGTGAACAATGTTATCACACTATGAATTTACAGCAATTGCGGCACAGATAAAAGATGATGAAACATATTGGAATAACCATAAACCATATAGAGTGGCATACAATTAACTAGGAGGACTAGATATGGTAATGAACAAAAAGCTTCATTTAGAAACAAAGCATAAAGATAAAGATAGTAAAAATTTGCAATAGTATTATGATCAGTTGCTATTTAATTCCTCTTATTTTCATTTTAGAATTTCATCAAAGGGATAGTTCAAACAACCATAAAAGGCAGACAATTAACACTCACTTTGATCTTTCCATCTTGTGATCCAGATGCAAGCATCTCTGAATCTCTGCTAAAGTCTACACAAAGCACGGCATCCTCATGCATCATGAACACTTCCTGTAAGTTCATAGAATCAGACAAGGTGCAATGCAAAAAATGACTAGACTTACTGTACACAATACTATACGAAATTCCCTTCCATAAAGCACAAACATATTATTTCAATGTGCAACTACTTTGTTCCAGAAGGTAAGCATGTCTTGTTAGTATTGATAGTTTTAAAACTCGGCTACGTGAATCACGATGTTTTCATGCAGAACAACTCAACAGGAAAGCTCTGATGAAGGTCTAATCCGTGTACTACATCACAAAACAACCCCCATGCATACTAAAGTTACAAGGAAATGGCAAAAATAAATAAATAAATAAATCATTTCTGCATTTATGGCAGTAGTTCCAAACTGGCAACCAAGACTAATGCATTATTTTTTCCACAGCTTCCAGTGAATCAATAAATGCAAAGGTGCAAGGGACACTAAAGGTTTGAGAGATATTTGAGGCTCAGAAAATTCCACCTTTTCTTTTGGATGGAGTAATTAAAGAGGGCTAAGTAATTTTAGAGAGAATTTGAAATCTCATGGTAAAATATTGTACTTGCAGATATATATGAAGGGATATACAAATTTCAAGGGATTTTAAGAAGGAAATTGAAGTACCTAAAAGTAACAAAGAGGAAAGTCAGTATATTAAATGCAAGTAATATATTTATTTCATCCAAATAAGAAATTGTGCAATTGAAGGGAATTTAATCGAACCCTTTGAATTTCCATGTATTCCCTGAAATTTTAGAATACTTCATCCAAACACAACCTAAGGAAACGTATTAGCCAAATTGCTATTTCAAAATTCATCAAATTACATTATACTTAGTCTCAAAAAGTTTCAAATACAAACTCACTTACATCTGCCTGGTACTGAAGATCTTTCTTTAGTTTTCCACTTAAGTAATCCCAGACCTGGAAATTTGTCCGCAAATTAAGAAAGAAGCTCATAAAAATTCTAAAGAAATTAAAATATTTCAATATTTGTTTTCCTATCCCAAAAACATTAAATATTCTAATCTTGCATACCTCGATAAACCCATCAACCGAGCAAGATACAAGAAACTGCCCATCTGGTGAAAAGCAAGCGCATTCTGCATGACTTTTTGTCCCAAACTAAACAAGCATACAGGAAAAACACAAGCTATAAGGGTCAGATTCTGCACCGTCCACCATCATTATACAAAAAGGAGCTAGTAAGGAATAACGACTTTTACTATGGAAGTATGGATGACAAATAGAGAAACAAACTAGAAGCACAAGGCAACCTCTAAAATGCGACATAAATACAAGGTCAAACAACCGTGACTTTTCAAGAGATAAATAATGATGAAGTAGGAATGACCATCGTATACCAATTAGCAATACTAAAACAGATTGTAGTTGAAAGGCTTTAAGGATGGCATAACTACCCTAATAACTACAAAACCAACATCTACTAGAAACCTGCCAAATTAGATAATCAGTGCCAGATTATCAGGACCCATATACATCTTTGGACAATACCCCTTAGCGACCACAGCAACAGGTGCATAAACAAGTGATGTTAAAGCTTGAACACCAGAAAACAAAACAGCTCCTCCTTCTTCCCCATCACCTCACCTTCCTAAAACTAATCTCCTACCAAGTGTCATATAACCTATAGCTCAATAGAGGTTAATGTATGTTTCTACAGTTCCTGTATAATAAATAAAAATACCTAACCTCAAACAAGGTTAGTGTGTTACTCATGTTTATAACAGAATATTCATTCTTGAAACTAAAAGGAAGAAAAAATGTTATATAGATAATACTTTAAACAAACCCAAAAAAAAAAAAACATAACCCTTGTTTGTGCCATCAGTCCTATCTTTGCAGCATTACATGAAAACTTCCTTGGCACAAATTTGCAGGAAATCATGTGGCCTTGCAGATTTGTTTCTTTATATCTCTAATGATGTTCACATCCATTTAAGAATATAACTAAAACAATTGATTAAAACATATATTAATCATGCCTTTATTGTGTGTGAGAGATTTGTCGGGTACATGTCATCTACATCTTGTTTCATAGCAGCTGTTCCACGGAACAAATCAAATTGTGTTCCAGGAGGTAGTAACCCTGAAAGATCCCAAAGGAAAACACCGCATCAATGAGTTGAAGAAAAGTAGAATAGTTGATGTCCTGCACTGAACTGAAACAAAAACAAAATTGCAAATAGTGAATCGGATACAAATGCACACTTCAAAGTGACATCAACATATTACTGGGTGATTACCTTGATGCTGCTGCCACTTCAAAGCCTGACCAATTAGAGCCATTAGTCGAGACGGAGGGACTACAGTAACTTCAGCAGCAAGAGCTGAAAATGCAAAATGCAAGTTAGTTCCAGTTTTCAAGCAATATAAAATGGCACAATGTACTTATACAATCATAAATGGAAAAAATAAACCCACAATAATAAGAACCACCTTGGTGGTTATGAACTTGAGCCATTGAATTATATTAGAATGAACTTTTCTTTTGTGTATGGTTCGATGCTTGTATACAATTTACCTGGGGCAGATTAATATTAGAGTAATTAAAACAATCCTGATTTCAGTCATGTTTAGACTAAAATCTCAATACCTTCTACATTTTTTTACAGAATTAGTAAACTAAATTTGAGACTCGAGTTTGAGTTAAGAACTTGAACAGTTGAACGTTCACTGAATGCTGCCATGCCCACAATCTTACAACACACTTATAGCAAGAATATTGAATTTTATTTAATTAATGATTATTATAGTGTATAGCATAATTAGAATGCTAGTATTCTACTACAGTATTATATAGCTGTGGAAAAGGTAGGAGTATAAGCAACGTTTGTATACACAATACCATAAGAAAATTATCTCCAGGGCACATATTTGAGTGTAAACATATTATACAACAAACAGTATTTTATCTCTTCTATTATCTTTTGCAAAGTTTCTCAATCCTCACAGGAACCCATATCAAAATGCTAGAAAAAACACAATTCATTCAACAAGAAAAAATGAAAAGGGAAGCTGGACAGCCCGTCACCAAAAGAGAAAAAGGAAAGGAGTCCACCAGTTCAAATGATAAGGAATTCTCCAAACCATTACATCCTTAAAAGAAACAATCCTAGAATTATCCTATAAGGGATCTTACAAATGAAAGAATTCCAACTAAACAAAATTGATAACAGGGTATAAAAATGGAATTGGTTTCCTCAAACCTAACAGACCACAAATTTTTCACATCATCACTTTTAACAAAACAAAACGAAAACAGAAAACAAAACTCTAGCAACAAACTGGTTCTCTATCAATCAGAGGAGGGTTCATTTTAAAATTCCAACCAAGACAGAAATATTCATTACAGTCAGATACAGCAACTACCAGTAAAGTAGAAGGGAAAAACCTTGGGCAATTAGCGCACGCCGCTTCTCTTTTGTTGAGTCTTGATAAGCCTGTCAGATAGATCACAATTCAGACCTATTCATTTTTCAAGAAAACATGACAATAATACATGAAGATTGTGGTATTTATTTTAGCACTTCACTAGTTGCTTAATAGTCACTACTGAGCCTCTTTTTTTTTAATTATTAATATTTTTCATAGAATTTATAATATATCGAATCGAACAATATATTTATTATAATTTTAATAATATTTTTTAATAGCTTTTTTATTTACATAGTAATTACAATAAAGAAGACATAATAATGTCTATGAGAAATATATTCTATTTTTTTCTTAAAAAATAAAAAATAAAAAAAGCTGCACTCCTCTAGCAAATTATTATCAAAATATTAAAAACCTCTTCCTCTCTTATCTCTACATAATGTAATAGTCATAAATAAGCTTAACTATAGCTTAATTATGTCAAGCTTGTTGAAAACTTTTTACATAGCCAATCTCAAGTGTAGACAAAAGAAGTGGTTTATGTTAGGCCCTCAATAACCAACATAAATGTTTGCCAAATCCCAATGACATTGAACACACTCCCCCGCACATAAGAGTCTCTATAGATTTGACGGTTAGACTACAAAAAACCACCCTACGTTGGGCTAAGTTTTAGCTTCTAGTTAGACGAATGGGGTCAAATAGGGATCCAATCTTGATCATAGTAACTAGTACCTCCAAATGCTAGAGTTGCGTAGAAACATGTGAATAGTTCTATACCTTAACATCATCAAACATCACTAAATGTCGATTATTTTCAGGTTTGTCTATCCAAACTTCGAATGCACACATACCTCATTTAAGAGCAATCCACTTTCCCCGACATAGGAACACTATATACTACCAACATAAAACAAACAAAAAAATCTAGGAACTTATCATGCATAAAAAGTCACAAACTCACAATTGACCATGACACAGTCTAAGCAGAAAATTAAAAAAAGTAGAAAAAGAAATTAGCAAAACATTGATTGATTGGAGAGCAGGCAATTGCAAAAATGTAAATAGCGATCAGTACCTCATTTGGGTCAAAATAAGTTCTGACCAAGAGATGTTCAAGACGCAAATATCTTTCAGGTTGCTCCTGTTTCATGACACCCATCACCTGTGTTTGCCTTAAAATTGCACGTGCAGTATCCAATTCTCGAAGTTCAATCATTTCTAATACAATCTGCAACCATTTGAATGAAGCTTCAAATGAATTCAAAATACTAGTAACATGACTAACATAAATAACATTTTTAGAGTGTTGATGTTTTGAGCATCACAAAAATGTAGAGTAGAAGGCAAAATTTTAATATTAAAAAAATATTTCTATATAGAATGCATACCATGAATGGAAGTGATTAAAGAGAAATACCTGCTCATACAGATCCTCTAATTTATTCCTTGGAAGCTTCAATTGAGAAACTTGAGGCAATATTGCATCCCATCTTCCACTATTAATATCAGCAACAAAGGTTTCAATGCTATCCACAGTGTTCAACGAAACCTGGCACTCGTTCTGAAGTGTCTGAAATGTCTGATGCAAGGAATTTTCTTTGCAAAACTGAAGCACAATTTTGATGACACTGAAAATGACAACAAAAATCAATCATCAAAGGATAAAGTATATTACAACTAGACAGTACATATGTACAGATTAAAAAATTTAAACTTTAATTTTTTTTTTAAATTTAAGGAATAAACGAGAAATAAGGGAACTTACTCTCGAGCTTCAATTTCTAGCGTAGACATCGCTTCTTATTCTATTGGACTTGGATAATTAGAGTTTGCACTGAAAGATAGAAGGAGCTTAGGGTTTTAGTGTTCTTAATTGATATACATGCGAAAAACGGTTAAACGGGAGAATAATAAACGAAGAAGTAAGTTTGGTGCCGCATTGAACTCAAAAGGTTTGGACCTTTCCGGCGAGGGGGTACTCGCCTGCTCCGTCCGGCGAGAGTGCGGCGAAGCGAGCGAGACTGACTGAAGGAGAGGTACGTAGTGTAGTTGAGTTCACCGAGTTTACTGAGTTTAGGGTTCACAAAGGGCCATTGTAAAGAACTAAAGATTAAACGGTAAAATACGCTTCTATCCCTAACCAAGTAACCATCATCAATTAAAATTTGAAACAATTAAATAGGGTTTGCGTCAACCGCCA
>NC_029772.3:1215683-1216208 GCF_000817695.3 Arachis duranensis
CTAGTTAGTGATTCATTAATTCATTGGTTCAACCGTGATTCAACCAGAAAAACCGTTTTATAATAAACACCTGATTCTATAAAAATTCAATGAATAAAGCAACTGGTTCTAAACACTCTTCTGCATTTTTTTACTTCAAAAGGGGATCATAAACAACTAGTTCTATGAATAAACAAACTACAATGATATTCAATGCCAAAAATAGGCCAATGATAAAATAATAAAGGGTTTCTCTCTTCAATTCTATGTTCAAGCTTGTAGCATACCAGAATCAACAGAATAATACCGTTAAAATAGTCTTCCTTCTTAATTCTTATATACCTCAAAGAATTTCCTACAAAATGAAAATTGAACACAACACAACTTTAAAACAAAAACAAAACAACACTAAGAAATCAATCACCTCTTCTAAACTCAGCCTTAAAACAAAACAGAACAACATTCAGAGTATGAGCATTAATCACAAAAAATTGATTTCTGAAACAACAAAAACAGCAGAACAACATTCAGAGTTTGAGCATTGAT
>NC_029772.3:1216395-1218029 GCF_000817695.3 Arachis duranensis
TTAATTTCTGAAACAAAAAAAACAATCAACAAAACAATGAAAACAGAATTTTTTTTCCTTCAGAAGAAGAAAACAATGAAAACATGAAGAATATAATAAATCAATAATCACCAATATCCAGCAAGAATCTCAAAGACAAGAATAAATACACAACAACAATTTAGCAAATAAACAAGAACAAGACCTAAATAGAAAATCCAACAAATTAAATCACAGAAACCTAACAATTTAGCAAATTATCAACTTAACAGGTTCAAGAACAGAAAATCACAACAACAAAAAATAAAATAAAAATAACAGAAGAACAACAGAACAACAACACAAGAACAATTAGCAAATTAACAAGTTCACACTAACCGTTAAAATTTACCAGAAGAACACTAATACAAGTGGAATCATCATGCTAATATGTTTTATACAAAGATGCTATTTGTGCAGCTAAAATTTCCTAATTACTAAGATCCAATTATTCTAATTTCACATGCAATCAACTAAGTTTCTAAAAGCTAGAAATGATAAAACCAACCCGAAACATGGTTAAGGCATTTCATCAAACATGTTGAGTGCGGTAAACTTGAAACGAAATAAGAGAATTCAAAGCTTAGTATCAATCTGATAGAGAAGAGAACATAACTATTGTATACTTTAATTCAGTCTATGAAAAAAATCCAAACCACTGCCAAATCAAGTAGTTACTTATTGTAATAGAAATAAGAAGTTGCAGAGTTTCAAGCAGAGTATTGGTGTTGTGTGAGTGTATTGTCTGGTGGTGGGTTTAGGGAACTCACTGCGGCGACAAAAGAGAGCAGTTCGACGGCTAGGTGGAGCGCGCGGGTTGGTCGCAGAGTTTGAAGCAGGGCAACGTGGCTTCCAGACGAACGCGAACCCGAACGGTGAACAGCGAGTGAACGCGAACGGTGAACGCCGAGCAAACTTGAACGGCGAAGAACGCGAACGAAGGAAGTATGCCGAGCTCAAACTTGAGCGCAAACTTGAGCGCGCTGAGCATACAAAGACGACGGACGCCGAGCTCGAGGAAGCAGCTGCGATCGGTGACAACGAACGGGGGTTGAAGACTCGGAGCACGAGGGAAGCTAGATAGACGGACGGACGGCGGCAGTATGCCACTCCTTGCGGCGGCGGTGGTGTAGGCTTATAGTGCTAGGGTTTTTTGGCTGAGTTTCTGTGAAATGTGAATGAAAGAAACGGAGGGAGAAAGGGAGAAAGAAACGGAGGAGCTTTAGAACCAACAGCGAAAGTAAGCAAATTTAGCAAAAACGACGCCGTTTCTTTTAAACCGGTCGGTTCTCTGTCCGATTCAACTGACTGGAAACCGGCCGGTTCGATGGTTCTCCTCCGGTTTTAAGGCTGCATATTGTGTTTGGATACGATGTACAGGACACTAATGTAATGTTCAGTATTATGTTTGGATACACATGGACAAAACTAAAATATTATATAAAAAGACTAAAATAACCATATAATTTCAAATTTTCTACATCAATTACAAACTAATTTAATAGAGAATGAGAGTACGTAAGAGTACAGACGAAACTTGAAAAAATATTTGAAGAGGCCAAAAATTTTAATAAAAAATATATAATAATATTTATATTAAAATTAAAATTATACAT
>NC_029772.3:1219319-1220220 GCF_000817695.3 Arachis duranensis
AAAGTTAGTACTATTAAAAATACTTTAAATTTAATATTATGAAAAAATAAAAAAATATATGAGGACTAATTTGATTAACTTTTAAAATTTTAAAAATGAAAATGACTTACGTCTAAATTTTTAAAGACTATTTTGATTATAAATAATTTTTTTACACGTCAAATGACACGTGGAATGTTAGGTGTCACTGACCTCACACATCAACCAATGATATTGTGACACGTGGCCTACCACGTCATCATGCCACGTGACACTTAATGTAACATGTTATCAGCCGTTATCATCTAACTAATGGAAGGACCAATTTAACTTGCGTTTTGAGGACTAACTCGAAGAATGGGTAATTTTTCAAAGACGAACTTAACTATTAACTCATTTGATCAAACATAAATTGTTAAATGGTCTGATATTTTAAAAAAATAAACAAATAAAATTAAAGATGTTAAAAAATAAAAAAGATATATGTAATTAAAAAAAGTAGTTTAGTCAAAAAATATTTAAATATCATAAAAGATACAAATTTAAATCTTCATTACAATATTTTTAGATTAAATTACCATTTTTATTAAAAATATTTAAAATATTGATAAATTTATTAAGGAAAATTAACTTTATAGTTATAAATAATAGATTTTCGTTCACAAAATTATCCAAAATTTTTAAATTATTATTTAATTATTATATTGATTATAAAAAAATTCTTTTCTTTATTAATATTAAGAATATTTTGAAAAGTCAATTTTATAATATCTTTCATTTGGTGTTTAATTTATTTTTTATAGTAATCTTTAAATTTAAAAGTAATTTTTTTAATAATTAAATAATAACTTTTAAACACTATAACAATGAGCAAATATTATTTTAAAAATTAAGAACTTATTCCAAAAAATATGCATAATGA
>NC_029772.3:1220271-1223905 GCF_000817695.3 Arachis duranensis
CAAAAATATTAAGATCAATTCTCAACCATTTATATATTACAAAATAAATATTTTTTTATAATGTTTAGATTTAGATAATCGGCTTCGGATATATATATAAAGGCATATTAACGAACACCGCCTTGGATATAGATATAAGGCGTATTACTGGTGCATGCTTCACACACCAACTCTCTTCAGCAGCTGGAAAAAAAGAAGAGGGGTGGTGGAAACCCTCTGAAACAGAAAAGAAATATGGCAATACGTTCGTTGTCGTCGTCGTTAGAAGCAGATATTTCTGTACCCGTGCTCTTGTCCACCGTGACCGTCGTCTCGGCCACTGCCACAACCTTGTTCTTAATCTGCAAGTCTCGCCGCATGCGCCTCTACTCCCACGAAAAGAACCTCATTAGACTCCATCATGAAAAACCTAAAAGCAATCCAACTGGCAAGATTCTATTTGTTTCCCAAATCGGAACCTCAAAAGCCCTAGCTTCGTGCCTCTGCGATTTGCTCGAGCCGTTGGGCGTCGTTACGGAGCTCGTAGATGCCAGGGATTACGTGCCCGAAGCCCTACCCAAGGAGAACCTTGTCGTCCTCGTTGCTTCAACTTCGGAAGTTTGGAACCAATTTCTCGGACAAGATTTCATCTCCACTGACAACCGTTCTCTCGGAGCACATATGTTCGTCGGTGGGATCGTCAATTACGCGGAGGGCTATAAGTTTGGATCGTTAGTTGTGAATGCTTACGGTTTCAGTGCGTTTGTCGCCGGCAAAGGGGCTTCTGGAGATGACACGAATTTGATGGCTAAGGCTGCCAATCATATTAGGGATTTGGGGGACACTGCTGAATTGAACGCGGATTTTGACAGCTGGTGGGGAAGTGTTGTTGGGGTTTTGCAAGGTGCTGTTTCGGGAGGTGCTGCTGATGCCATGTGCGGGGAATATGATCCTGAGGTCGGTTTCTGCATCCTCTTATCCTTATAAACTTAACTGGATAAGTATGACGTTTCAATTTATCATCAACACACTGCAAAGCTTTCTATTTAATAGTTAATTGCTGTAAACTTATGGTGATTTGATTCTGTCGTAGATAATATGATTGTTTCCCTAATTCCAGGATGTTGGTTCTTCTGATCCAAAGCTATCCATGACGCAGCGCTTATACCTGTTTGTGGAAAATATAAATCTTAAAAGAGATCATGTTGGGCCAGCCATCACGCGAAGGATGTTAACTATAACTGAGGCCAACTTTATTAAGAATGGCACTGTTGATCTTGAAGATGGAGGTCATGTAACTGCCAAATGGCCTCTTAGAGATGGTCTATTGGTCGATTTTCCATTACCATTTATGCAAGGAGTTTGTTCTGTCGGTCACAGCTTCTTCTTTGCTGGTGGTGGTGACCTGAATATTTTTGACCCAGAATTGTGTTTGGATTGGGATGATCATTACCCCTCAAGGATGTGGTGCCTCAAGTATGAGGGTTCTAATTGGAGTTGGAAGTTCTGTGGAAGCATGTTCTGCCGCAGATATGGACCCTTAGTAGTCCCCTATGATGGCAAATTGTACATCTTTGGGGGTACTGGAACTGCAAATTGCTGGGTTGATATTTACAGCCTAAAATCAGGTCTATGGGAAACAAGGGAAGTGCCCGAAAGTGCTCTCTTGTCATACCCTGACTCTTACTTTCTGTGGGAGGACAGCACCAAGCCTCACAAGAAGACCCACATTGTATTGTATTCTTGTGGTGATAAACATCAAGGGCTCATGTCATATGACGTCAAGGCTAACAATTGGGAATACCTTGATTGGAATTTTCCGCCAGTTCCTGAATCTTGTACAAGGAAACTTGTTCGTTTGGGATGCAGTCATTATCTTCTGATTGTTGACTTCGCTCCAATGTGGCGTATTTATGATTTATCTAAGATGAATGTTGTGGAAACGGTGAGGGTGGATGGTTTGGACAAGACCGCAGAAATAACGTATATTTTTTGTTGCCACAACACTAGCGATGAAAGTTTGATTTATATGTTCATGGAACCTGGAAATGTTTTCGAGGGAGAGCCATCTACTTACACTGGTTCTGGGGTTGTTTCTTATGCCAGAGTCAAGCTCCAACTCAAAACTTTTTCTGCCAAGATTGAATCCAAGGGTAATCTTAACCTTGGTGATTATGTAAATCTTTATATGTGAGTATGCCCATCTTTCTCTCTTTAAACTTCTTGACCGTGTTCATTGAGCGTTGATATTTACTTCTTTATCTCTGGACACTGGACAGGTTTGCTGTTGGAGATGAAGACCAATAATTGTAAGAAATTCTTTGTTTAAGACGTTGAAATTAAAGAAGAATATTTGCACAGTATCCTAAAATTGAAAACTCCCAAATCCTGAAAGAAAAATTACACCTTGTATGGCCATTATTTTTTAATATTTTAACTAATGAATATACTCACCATAAAATTGTCAGAATCTAGCAACAAATAAATGTATATTCAACAAAATTAATGCTATCCAATTTTATTGAAAATGTGCTTAAATTTAATGATAGGTCTGCTCATCTTCGCTTAATGGTTTTACTGATCCGTATATTTTTGCACTTGGTTCCAATATTCCATTATGTTTGAGGGTTCTTCTTGTTGGTGGCACTCATGCTCCTGTAGAAGGAAGGAATGCAAATTAATTTGTTAATTGCTATTGTACTCTTGATTTTCGGATTTCAATCTTGACCTCCAAAATATTAATGATGATGGGGAGTTGGAAAGCGACCAAGATTAATTGTGTTAAATTTGTTTAGTGACTAGACATTGGGTTTTTTTTTTTCTTCTCTTTTTTATGTTGTTTGACATTGTATGTTTCTTGTGTTTTTAGTTTATGTTCAGACGTGATCATAGTTTTACAAATTTTAAAAATTAATCTTGTTTGCTAGATTCGAATAGCTATCGGTATGGGGGTTTTATACGTGTTAAAGAAAAATCTGCCACTACTCGGTCCACTGCCACTCCTGTTTGCTACTAGGGATGGCAATTGATATTTATAGGGGTGGAGATCCTTTCCCGTCATCCGTTACTGATTAGGAAAATGCCTCTTGTCCTCGTCCCATTTTTGTAGATATTAAATTTTAAAAAATAAAAAAATCACAATTATGATAAAATTTTATACAATATAACTAAATTATATCAAATCAAACTTAATTCGAACACATTCAACTTTGACAAATCCAATTCAATGTTATTCAATTAAATCTTTTAATATACAGACTAAAATAAACGAAATAGAAAAGTTTTCAATAAAATAATATAGCAAATTTTGGACTCTTGGGCGATAGTATTTTCTTAATGTTACAAATTTTCTTTATCGATTTTAGAAAAGTCTCCTGGAATGATACAAATTTAAATAATGAGTTTGTCCAATTTTAATGACATTAACTAATTGCTATAATTTAATGTTAATAACTGATTTTTTTTTACTTACTATGTCATTAGATTTAGATCACTCAACAAGTTAGTTTTTGATACGTCATATTTATTTTTTATTGTTGGTTTGTCGTTGAAATAAACTATAGAGAACCATTTAACTTTTTTAATTAATAACAATATTTTTTAAATTTAATATTTTAAATTAATCTAATTTTTATTTATTTTTTAAGGAGGTGAA
>NC_029772.3:1224095-1227000 GCF_000817695.3 Arachis duranensis
TCTTATTTTTGTCTCTCAACCTCAATCTCTTTTCTAAAGGCAACTCCAACTTGGCAATAGTGAACGGAATTCATAGATCAATCCCTTGATTCTTCTAGTAGAAATCATCCATGGAATATTTTATCTTGTAATGTCTTTTCATTGGTAAATGGAAGTAAGGGTTTATTGAAATTTCTTGTGTATTGTATATTATAATTAAAGAATATTCATAAACGAGCATGCCACTCTTTCTAATGGATCGCACCGACGACCACACACAGAGATATATAAATATCCAATTATCACATGATTGCCACTATGCTGGTTATAATCGAATAATTCAAAGATTGTCTTGTCTTAATCTTAAAAGAAATAACTACTTATCATCAACAGGGAATGAGACAAAAGGAAGACATAGTCTTGTTTGAGTGTTATTATTTTAATAAAAAATATTTTTTTTAATGAAAAAATATTTTTTTATTTTTTAGTATATTTGGCAAATTTTTAATAATAAAAGTAAAAGTACTAAAAAAATAAAAAAAATACTTTTTTAAAAAATTGTAATTTATATTTTTTTTTAAAAGATTTTTTTTCTTATAAAAAAGATATTTTTCACATTTATAATAAAAAAATACTTTTATATTGTTATACTTAAATATAATTGATAAATAAAATTTTTTTTACATGAGATACTCAAACATAAAATTTCTTTTATTTTTTTATAAGATCTTTTAAAAAAATAACTAAAAAAATATTTTTTAAAAACTCAAACAAACCCTTAATAACCAGCTATGTTTTTTATATTTTTTAATGAAAATAATTAAACCTAAGTACCTTACACGATTCCGGCCAACAGTAGAATTAAAAATTTAATAATTTAAAAATTTAATCGAAATTTCATTGAAATTAAACCAGATATAACAACAATATATTTAGGTATAAAAATATATAATTTTTTTAAAAAAATTGACTTTTTATAATTTATTATTTTAAATTAATTAATCATTAAAATTCGTATCGATTGATTAATCGATTATTTAATATTTTTTATTTTATTCGATTCACCATTAAATAATTTTTATCTTGAACTGAATTAGTCTGGACCGATTATTGGTTAATGTTTATTATATAAATATGGAGTAATGAAATATACAATAAACTTGTTATATCAAAAGTATATATTCAATTAATAACCTTGTTTGGATACTTGTTAGCCAACCACCTGCAGAAGGATCTCTATCAGTTTCCAGAGGAAATATTCCCTTTCCACTAGTTTTGGACTTTTGGATGCAAAGACTTGGAAATGTGGAAGAAGTTACTTTGTCTTATGCTACAAATAGCATGTTCTGTACTTTAATAACCTTGGTTTGTTTAACAATTTTAGAGCTTTTATAAATGTACTCAATATTTAATTAGATTCTTGCATTTTAAAAATATATAATTATGTTTTTATATAATACAAAATTATTTTACTCAAGTATTTCTAGTTAAATCTCTACAAAGAAAGTTTTAATAGTTTAAAAATTGTGATGAAATCCCTCTACTAAACCATCTTGAGAAAAAAGGAATAATTTATCTTCTAAAATAAGTGTTTGATTATTGTTTTTAGGTGAAAATTCAGGTGAAGTCGACTTCACGTGAAATTGACATCTGAGAGTCGTTAGATGAAAATTTAGTCAAATCAGTTAAATCATCTAACGGCTCTCAGATATCAACTTCACGTAAAGTCGACTGCACGTGAGTTTTCACGTTGTTTTTAATAAATAAAGAAAAAGATAAAATGGTATAATATAGTGAAAGACTTAGTTAAAAACTTCTAAACTATCAAAATTTGATAACAACTTTTGGTATATAAATATAGTAGTATATATAACATTACAATGACAGTAGCAACAACCTCCATTTGCTTCAGCCCATCTTCTGAATTTCTGGGGATGAAATTGGCAAAACTGAGATACTTGAAAACTATGTCGTTTCGTGCTGGTTCCTCTGCCTCAAGATCTGTCTTGCCTGGTGGAGGCTTCATTCCTTGTTTGCGAAGAAACAAAAATTCTGAAGCAATTCAGACAATAAGAGAGCGTGGATTCGTAGAAGGAAATAATCATAATAATGACCAAGTTCAAGTTCAAGTGCTTGAACAAGAAGCCTTCATTCATGATTGGTTTCATGATGTGGAGTCAACTCTCAATCAGCTGGTTAGTAACTCAGTAATCTCTTAACTTCCCAAATTACAATCCATAACCATACTGCTGTAACATTGCTATAGAGAGATGTACCTAATGATCATGAATCCGCTAGGGAGCCAATAGAGTATTTGTATAATGTGTATAATAGACTATTTATTTGGCCTAATATGAGTTAAGAAATGAACATTCAAGATAAAATACTACTAATTTCTTAAACACAATACACCCATGCTATCCAGAATAACCATCCAAGTATTAAGGATAATAAACATCTGATATCCTATTGAATCAAACATTCAAACATCCCTATACCTCCATTGTACACATTGTATAGATACTCCATTGGCTCTCTATACTTCCTCACAAATTATTATATTCTCCGAAAGATCAACGACATTATTGTTGTTGCGAAATAATAAAATAATGTTGATGGATGGTGTGTGTTGATTTACAGAGCAAGTGGATAGTAACGACCTTATTTGTGGCTTTCATTCTGTGGAGACACGACGGAGAAGCCATATGGTTTGCAGGAGGATCTATTTCAAATGCAATGTTTTCTGTTTCTCTTAAGAAAATATTGAACCAGAAACGACCTTCAACACTCAAATCTGACCCTGGCATGCCCTCTTCACATGCACAATCCATCTCCTTTACCGTCCTCTTCGTAATTTTGTCAAGTAATTTCTCCCTTTTTCTTTTACATGTTTGGTAAATTTTTAATAATAATAAAAAATATTAAA
>NC_029772.3:1228350-1234179 GCF_000817695.3 Arachis duranensis
TTGAGAATGGAGTTGAATCAAGTACACTCTGTTCTTTTCATCTCTTTTGATTTTTAGTCTAAAAATCTATTATATTATTCTAGATATTTTTTTGTATTTTATCTAATAAACATAACCAAAAGAATTTATATAAGGAATGCTCTCTTTTCTTGTCTTCAATTTTTTTTAAAAAATGCAAACAATATAAATGATAATTTCTGCACCTCCAAATCTAAATATTTGTAGGCTGTGCTTACTGCATATCATGATGCTGCCCTTTATCCTTCATTATTATCCAATCATTAGTACAAATTAATGTTGTCATTTTCCCTTATTTTGAAGTTTGGCCCCCAAATTTGCAGCTTTTTTTCTTTCTAATTTCAGCACTATGTCTTATGCTTTGGCCGTGTGAGATTATTCTAGCTCGACTTTATTTTGGGATGTTCACTTGTTGATTTTGGATATGCCCAATACTAAAGTAACACTCACATCGAACTAAACTAACAATTTAATTTGGATTAATTCATAATCCAACCAATTTTTGTCATCATTAAATATAATTAATTTTATCTCTGATATCTCTCAATATATATTATTAAAAGTGAAAATTTAGTTGCAGTTAACTTTACGTGAACTTAATAATTAAAAATCGTTAAATGACAATTTAGTAAAATCTGTTAAATTATTTAACGACTTTTAACTATCAATTTCACATAAAATTAATTACACCTGAGTTTAAAAAAGATTTAATTACTCTGTTGGTCCCTATAGTTTCGTGAAATTTTTAATTAGGTCTCTATACTTTTTTTCTTTTTAATTGAGTCCCTATACTAATTTTTTTTTCAATTAAGTCCTTCATAGTAGTAATTGGTTTAATTTTATAGGGACCAACTAAAAAAAAGAATTGGTATACGTACCTAAATAAAAGGAAAAAAAATGTAGGGACCCAATAAAAAAAAATTTAGTGCAAGGACTCAATTAAAAAGAAAAAAGTATAGAGATCTAATTAAAAATTTTGTGAAACTATAGAGAACATAATTAAACCTTTAAAAAAACATTATCACTACTATTTGAAGTTTACAGTATGCTGATTTAAAAGTAAATACATTGCTTATGGCTATTTTGTATGCTATGTAAGCAGTCATATCTACGGGTGTCGCAAAAGCTTCACACAGTGAAGCAGGTGATTGTTGGAGCTATACTCGGATCCATTTTATCTATCTCGTGGTATTGGCTATGGAATTCTTTCGTCTTAGAAGCATTTAGATCCTCTTTGTGGGTCAGGATCACCATTGCTTTGTTGTCTACTGGAATTTGTCTCAATTTTCTTTTCCATGTTATTCGCCAATAATGGCTTAAAGAATAATATTTTTTTAATTATTTTTTTTGTTGTATGTTGTATCTACCGTAAACAACGATGAACGATAATTATTACCAAGAAAAAATAGTACTATATTAGTAGTTTAAACTTTAATTTAAAATTTTATTAATTTTTTAATAAAATAATTTTTAAATTATTCCATTTATCTTCAACTTCAACTTTATCACTATCTTTTTTTTTTAAATATTAAATTTTCACATTCTTTGATTACCACCATCTTAATCACCTTTTCTAATCTATTCTCAACTTTTCTATAGTTTTCACTACAAGAAAATACGTCTTTTGCCACACTTTTAAAGTGTGGTAAAAAGTAAAAAAAAGCATGAGAATAGCTTTTTATAACGCTTTTTGAGCTATCGCTACGCTTTCGAAAGGATGGCCTATCAAAGGGTGGCAGTTGCTCTATCACCACGCTTTTTACAGCCTATTGTCACGCTTTTTGTTTGTCACACCTTTTTACAAACTGCCACTTAGAAAAAGAAGATGAAGAACATAAAATAGACGGCAATTGCGACTCAGAAACTGGGTTCTAATAGGATGATAGCAGGGAGTTGAGATTGAAAATAGAAAATGGAATAATTTAAGAATTTTATTAAAAAATTATTGTATCACACCATCTTTAATAAGTACAATTTTCATTAGTTCTTTTTACAGATATTTTTATCCGCATTCATAAAATTTATAAGTATAAATAATTATTTTTTTTAATACTTACTTTAAAGAGAATTTTGTCAATTATTTTTTATATATTATTCGTGTTTGTTTGGTGTACGATATATAAATACATATATAAACACAATAATGGTGAATTTTACGCTAGTTATTATTATAGTAGATATAGTGACTATGAAATTTTGATAATATTTAAAAATATAATTAAAATTAGAATTATATTTTTAATTATTTAGCAAAAAGTTTGTAATTTAAAAATAAAAAAGAGAAATTATTATAAAATCCGTAATCAAATTTAAAATATTACTAAATAATTAAAAAAATCATCTTATTAATTTTAATTATAATACGTACCAATACCATATAACTAAGCTAATGATAATCATCATAAAATTCACCCTGATAATACACGAGACACCACATTTGTACAGGATAATTGATGTCGCTAACTATTTTTTTTTTTCCGCGTAGAGAAAGAAAAAAAGAACTAATTATTTGAAGGAAGCTGATTAACTTTTTGTATATGTGTACAATTGAACCATCCAAATCAATTTTTAAAGACAAAAAAAAATTAGCAAAAATTTGTTTTATTTAACATTTATTAATTATCACACAATTAATGAATGTTAAATAATGTAAATTTTGGTTGTTTTTTTTGTTACCAAACATTTCCGTTTTCAAAAGGATAAGGATCCTGCTAGAGAGACAATGGACTATTTGTACAATGTGAACTCTTGACCTTTCAGATTTAGCGCTTTAATACCATGTCATGATACCACTCATCCCAAAAGATTTAGCTGATGGAAAAATGTAACACTAATAATTTATCTCTAATACTCCATAAACCTTCATTGTACACATTGTATAAATATTTCATTGGCTCCTCATACTTTTCCAAAAGGATAAACCCACCCTAACTACAAAACTAATCAAACAAACAGATAAGTATTAATATTACTCTACATCTTCTTGAAGGGAATTAAATGAATAAAATCCAATACAATCTTGTTGTTACACACAGAATCAAGTGTAATGAATGACAGGCTTGTTGGTTTTGAAATCCCACATGCCTCCTTCCTTCAGATACTCAACATACCTGGCGAATTCAGGCCTAGCCGTTGTTTTACTCTTCTTACGAAGATCCAAGAAACTCAGCAGTGGGTGGCTCTTCTTGCTACCATTATTGTTGTTGTTACCATTACCCCTCTTTGTCGGGTTTCTTTGCAAATTTATGTTCCCAAATAATGCTGAACTACCCATTTTTCTCGAAGAAGATGATAATGTTCTATGAGCAGGCAAACTTGTGCTCCTCTTGAATTCCTCATGAAGCAGCGCAGTGGTAGAAGATTCTTTACCTAATTTCTCATATCTCCCAGGGCCTCTCCTCGTCGTCATTGATCTCAACATGGTTGCTGAATTCTACTAGCACTTTTTGGATTTCTCTTATATCTTTCAGTGTAAAATGAAGAGAATGGAAATGGATGTGTGTGTTTGGCAGCACAAACATAAAGGAGAGGTTTATATAGGGATCTTTCAGTCGGGTCAAACTTGGATTGCTATACTTCTAATTTTCTTTAAAATATAAATAGTGGGTAGATATATTATATTGGAATTTAATTTTGATGTGCAATTAGTAATACAAAATAGTTTTATATGTGTATTTAATTATATATATTATATCAATAAAAATAATTATTTTTTATATTAATCGTATGTAGTCATTAAAAAAATAAATATGATTAAATAATCGTATAAAATTTTTTACATAATCAATGTATTCATCAAATTAAAGTCCTAAATTTTAACTTATTAAAAAAGTGAAAACTCAAGTGAAGTCGACTTCACGTGAAGTTAATATCTGAGAGTCGTTAGATGATTTGACTGATTTGATTGATTTGACTAAATTTTCATCCAACGACTTTCAGGTATCAACTTTACATGAAGTCGACTTTACCTTGAGTTTTTACTTATTTAAAATTATTTTATCTAATAATGTAAAAAATTAATTATAGACTAAATTATTCTTGAAAAAAAAAAGAAATAAATGGTGACTGGCGAGAAACAAAAATTAATAGGAATCCATTTAAGTTTTTATTCTTTTGTCTTTTACATGTTTTAAATGTTCGTCAAGAGTGTCATTTGAACACTATTATTAGATATGCAATTGTTGACCTTGCTTTTGTGCCGTCCCTACATATATATCCATCTAAAACTAATAGTATTTGTGAAACAATTGACATTTTAATTAGTTTTAATTATAGTACACCAACATTGATTTTTCCAGTCAAAACTTCTTAAGACGTTAGGTTACGTTTTTAATTTTGTTTTACGACTTCGTTAACAGGCACCTGTTAAGCTTATTTTATTTATGGTAGACTTTTTTGAAAAAAAAATCAATAAGTATATTCCAAAACTATTAAGAAAATTTAAATTTTTTAATTAAAAAATATTTCTACATTAAACTCTTGTTTTATTTCCTTTTTTGCAGGGGAAAACTACGCCTGACGGTACACATTAGAGAATGTGACTTTAAAATAATTTCCGTTGCATACATATATTGTATGGGAAGTATATATATATATATAATAATTCAGAAGGAAAAAAAATAATGAGTTAAAAAAATGTAGAATTCTAAAATAATTGATAACTATATGAAAAGAAAGGAAAAATAATTAAAGATAGAGCACATTAAAAATAAAAATAAAAATGAGGAAAATATTGTGAAATATAGAAGCAAAAGAAGTGATGAAAAAGGAAAGAAAAGAAACTAAAATACAAATGTCAAAAACGAAAAAAAATGATAGAATATATAAATTATTCTATGGTATACCGTGAAAAATTCAGATTACTTGCCGATAAGGTTAGACAAAGTCTGTTTGGACCTCAAATTAAAATAATTAATGACCTGGTCACACCTGGCCTCAAGTTGAATTTGAAAAAGAAATAGCAGAAGAAAGAAAGGAAAAGAAAAGAAAATGTTCTTTAAAATATTATGTATACATTTATTTACTCCTTTAAAATTTTAATAACTCAATTTAGTGTTTGAAAGATATCTAATATGAATTAAATTGATCATTTTGTTAATTTTTTGTTGATGTACGTGTCATGTAAATATTAACGTGTGTCACATTATTATCTGATAAGACACGTGAGCAAAAATTATTAAAAAGATCAATTTAATTCTTATTAAGAATTAGTATAAATTAGTATAAATTAATTTAGATCGGTCGAATTATTAAAAAAAATTATAATAAAAAAATTATTATAAAAGTTATTAATTTTATTAATAAATGAATCTATAAAATCGTTACAGTATTATTGGGATAGATTCTGTTACAAAAATTTTTATAACAAAAGATAAAATTTATTACAATACAAAATCATATTTAGGGCGGGGATCCGATTGCAACACAACCTGATCACACCACTCTCATCTCTTCGCGCCGCTATCTGCGTCGTCTCTCTCTTTGTCCGCCGTCTATGTTGTTTTTTTCTATCCGTCGTCCTTCATCTCACCGTCCAATATCTCTCTCTCCAAAAACAAGTGTTCCGGCTGAAAGGTACTTATGGCCTAGTTTGAATATTGGATAGTAAGTACAATTCTGTTAGGAAGACCAAGAAAAATCTAAACAACGTAAATAATAAACTGCAAATTTAGTTTAATACATGTAAAAAATAAAAAATACTTTATAAATTATCTAAATAAAAAAAATTTACTTAGTTATTAAAAAAAATATCATTTCAAATTCTAATTTATAAAAACATTTCACTTTAATATTCTTTTTCTTTTCAATCGA